>NC_134413.1:42482865-42670365 GCF_038048845.1 Mixophyes fleayi | reverse complement strand
TCATGTCCACCTGCTGGAGGGCTGGTGCAAATACACCCTGATGATGATGATTGTGGTCGCCAGCACTAGCAAGCCGCTTCCGATTGACTAATTGCAAATTTAACATCGAAGCTGATAAATGATTTCTTCATTGACTGTAAATACCTCATGGGATTTTGCAGGTTTTTAAAAATATTTTTTTTGGCTACTTTCATTAGTATGCATGAAGGAATATTATATCTCCTGTGTTATATCAAGCCTAACAGTTGTGTGTTTATCACTATCAATACAAATGTTAAGAAACTTTTCTTGTGCTTATGACCTGGTTGTGTGTATGTGTGTGGGTGTATGTATGCTGACGTAATCCTGACGCATATGCTACAGGAGCGATGCCTCCTACTCAGCATATGGGCGTAAAAATGCTATTTTTATAGGCGACTTTTTTATCGTAAATTACGTCCAACATACGTACAATAAAGCACCAGGTCCAATGAGAGTAGCAAGGTTTAAAAAATAAAATGATAATTCCATTCCAGTCAGAACCTGGGGCTAGTATTGGGAGGTTAATACTAAATATGGGCAGCGCAGTGGCACAGTGGTTAGCATTGCTGCCTCACAGCGCTGGGGTTTGATTTCCTACAGGGCCTTATCTGTGTAGAGTTTGTTGGCCTGATTTTGAGTTAGGAGCAAAGGAAAGAAAATGAGCAAATTTGCACCTTGTCAAAACCATGTTGCATTAGAGGGGGAGGTAAATTTAAAATGTAGATACAGATTTATAATTGGGGTCATAGATTAACTTTAATTTCAGTGTAAAAATAAAACTATCAAGTAATTGTGTGCTATATGAAAAAACAGCCAGGGGTAAATGTATGAATCTCCGGATTCTTCATCTCCGGCGTGTTCAGCCTCTTCAGCGCTTAAATTTAAAGCGGCGCTGCATTGTAAAGGGAAGTTTCCCTTTACAATGCAGCGCCGCTTTAAATTTAAGCGCTGAAGAGGCTGAACACGCCGGAGATTCATACATTTACCCCCCAGTATTTTTCTTACGTGCAAAAAAATAAGTCAAATTATACCCCTTACACTGTAACATAGTTTGTCCAGGTGCAAAGTTGGTCCTAACTCAAAATCAGGCCCTGTATGTGCTCCACATGTTTGCGCGAGTTTCCTCTCGGTGCTCTACTTTCCTTCTACACTCCAAAGTCATACTGGGAGGTCAATTGGCTTCTATCAAAATGAAACCTAGTCTTTGTGTAGTAGGGAATATAGATTCTAAGGGGGGTATTCAATTGTTAGCGAGATGGGTGAAAATCCCGCGCTCGAAAAATATTACCGTTAATACGGTAATTACTCGCCGAATTTCAGCTCGCAGCTCAGTGAAATCCAGCGAGTAAATTACCGTATTAACGGTATTTACGTGCAAATTACCGTATTAATGGTAATATTTTTTCGAGCGCGGGATTTTCACCCGTCTCGCTAACAATTGAATACCCCCCTAAGCTTCACTGTGTCAGTAACTTATGTAAATGATTAAAATATTCTCTGTAAAGCACTATGAAAATACCAGATAATATATAAATATGACCAAAATGGAACATACAAGGTAAAGTGTTTTCTTACAAATCAGGAATGTATATACTATAAAACTATGTTAGAAAAGTAATGAATACTTCAATGCTAACTAGTCATACTAATAGATCTTTAAAACAAATAACCAATCACGCATCTTTAGATTTTAATGCATTAGGATCCCGAGAAGATAAATTAATGATTGAAGTGCAACTAAACCCAAAAGATATATACATGTACTTTAAAACTTCTTGCAAGAGATGTCTATTCATGCCGGTGAAAGAGATTAATAGGTATTTAATACTGACTTATGTCTTTTCTACAATTTCAGCATTTGCCTACAGAGAGTTGCCATTATGGTCCCTCTGAAAGAGGGCAATACAGATTTTTAAAGTATAATAAATAAAGATGTAAGCAGGCTTTTAAAAAATCTCCTGTACCATATAACACTGCTAACTGAACAGTTTATTTATTCAGTATGGTAGCATGCAATGAACAACTTCTGACTGATTATCTGGGTAAACTGACTAACTACAACGACAAGGGGTAAAGACATTTAAGCAATGCTTATCTGAATAAAATGCCCTATTCTGACAGTCAAAGAAAGGAAATATAGCACAATTTAAACTACTGTATAGCATAGCAATATTTTGGTGTAATTAAAGTGATTTGCTATATTTTTACAATTCCACAGCATGACATTATGTTTTAGGTACCTGTAAAGAGAAAACAAGGTTTAAAGTTTAACATAAAATATATTGGGTGGGCTGTGTGACCTTAACTAGTCAGAAAATTGTTAATGTGTTGATATTGTCGCTATGCAATACAACGAGCATCAGTGATCATGATATCAATTATTCGAACATAAAGTCAAATGCTTTTCAATTATATATATACACATATATATGAAACGCATCACCATATCATGCACAGAATCATATAACCTCAGCCTTTATTAAAAATCTAAAATCCATTTCCTATTTTCAACAGCTATAAATCTACAAGCTTTACTTGCCGCTCTTTTCTATTCAACAACCTCTTTACTCACTTTGTGATCCTATCTCTGCAAGCGATAAAAGGGTTAATGTAATCAGGATTATGATCGCTTCTGTAATCAGCGTTAGCAAAAAGAATATTGCTATTGAAAGGATGCTGCAGTGATGTGTGCAGAAGGCTGTATCTGGCCTTGGCTATAGGAATGCCTTTAAACCTGTAACATATGCTAACAAGAAAAGGCTCAGAATCACAGGGTGAGAATGAAAAGTTACTTTGCGGTAAACAGCAAAAAAAAATCTAAAGTGTATGTTATTTTTTTACCATTTAGTGTGGCATAGAAACTGTGCTGAATTGCATATTCTCTTTCAGTGAAAGGGTTAATTAGGAAGGGTTCCAAAATAAACTAACACCAGGATTTACTATTCCCCCCTTTATTTGCAAAGCAAAAAACCATAAAGATTAAGAAAGTACAGAAGACTTTTTAAAATAATGTATAGAATCTGAGGGTATTTCCATTTCTTTGTGTTATTTTACTTTACAAAGTACCTCTATATTTAGAAATAAATAGTTCCTGATTGAGCCCCAGCAGCAAAAACAGCTCATAAGCCAAAAAGAAATAAAATAAGACTGCTGGATATTATATCTTTAAACATTTAGGTGTGTTGTATTGTGTAGTGTTGTCTAGTGTTATGGCATTGTATTTTTTTCCTGCGTGATTTTGTGTTCAGTGGGATGTATTATTGTGGTCGATTGCAAGCTCTGCGTTGAAATCAATGTCTCATTGTCTTTCCTGCCTGACCTCTGCTCCCCCTCCTTCCCTCGTCCCAATCCTGTGACTGATCCCTAGCACTTTGGGGAGTGACAGGCCATTTCCATATGTTCTGATAAACAAGGTGCGGGTAGAGAGAAGAATATGATTAACCCCTGCTGATTTCCAATTCTCATCCACCTCTGAAGGACACGGCTTGCAAAGTATTAGAGCTTCAATCACATCCACAGATTGGGATGGAGAGATACTCACAATGTCTTAGAAATTGCCCATAATAGGCCAACAACTAGGAATCACATAGAAATGTACAGCCAAGAAGGCTCACAGGAAAAAACACAGTTTAAACATATGAATGTGTGTGTGTGCGTGTGTATGTATATATATATATATATATATATATATATACATTTTATTTTTTATCTACAGTATATGTAAATATATATGTATATATATATATATATATATATATATATATATATATATGTATTTATATATATATATATATATATATATATATATATATATATATATACGCACGCACACATATGTTGTATTAACCATATATTGATGTAATAATAAATACGATGCATACTAATATCTATGGCTGTGTTATATTAGAAGGACAGGAGTAATTATCAATATTTATGCATTTGTAATGTTTTATTCTAATTTCACATACCTAAAATACAAAATGTGATGATACAGAGATGACATACCTAGTTACGTATTAGGATTATCTCTATATATGAAGCAGGGAGCAACTTTCTGTGTATTTTTCATTCATTACATTTAATAAAGTGACAATTATATTTACATCAAGTGTTTATGTTTATGTTACAAATTCTGGCAGTAAATAAATAGATACATTGATGTACATATAACTGCACTTGGTAATTCATTTGTTGAAAGAAATGAAAATTTCCACAAGAAAATGTGCAAAAAAGAAAAAATAACTATACATATATATCAGACATCCATTCTAAAACACACTCTAGTAATAAAAGAGCATTAGAATTAACATGTGACAAACTTTATGTTTATGTACATTTATATACATTGGACAACCACTGACATAGGCATACAGTCTAAATACGCACAGCATATTTATATTCCCAAGAGAAAACGGACACACATGGAGCTGTGTATGGATTGAATCCTAAATCTCCCTCATAAGTGATATAGACTATGAGCTACATGTGCTATAATAGAACATTTACAAAGTGACCTGCAGCTGTCCAAGACTTTACAGCAATGCTACAGGAAGACTCAAATACATAGGAGAAGTGACACAGACAGTGACAGACATAGTGATGGGTAGAGTATATACAGACTATATTTATAAATAAAAAGTACAACTATATTTACCGTTCTCCACACACACACACACACACACACACACACACACACACACACACACACACACACACACACACACAAACACTGTGTGTGTGCACACACACACACATATCTGCTAAAGTGCCTAACCTTACTATGCATTACAGGTGAAAATGAAATGTCCACTAGCCAAAGGATTCCCATAGAGAGATTTACTGCTTAAGAGAAGGACTTTCATTCCAGACACTGGCTGTAGGCATTGGACAGGACAAGACAAGGAAACTAGTTTATTTCTGAGAGAATGGAAAGCTTTGGCTGTACTGCAGATAAATCCCCCCATCACAGATATACTTTATGCCAACAGCCCCCTCCCCTACACATTCAATGAAACCTCATTCTGTTTTACACCTCAAGTTTTGCTAATAACAGTTTACAACCATAATATCCATATGTGTGCATGAGAATTAACAGGTGTGTATATACAAGATACACAAGATAGATAGATAATAAAAATAAAGAATAATCTATTTGTTTTAAACGGTGAGTGTCCTCTTTACTTTTTGAATATATATATCTAATTTATATCTATATATATATATATATATATATATATATATATATATATATATATATATATATATATATATATACTCCAGATATCTCTCAGTCCCAATCCTGATTTGATTTGTCTATGTAATAGGATTGATTATCATAAGTATTCAACCTAAACATTTGCAGCCACACGTCCTTTATCCAGTGCACACAAAACAACTTTTACACTGGTCCTTTTCTAATTGCCAACCATATAGAAATCCGTGCCCATATCATCCCATATAATCCATTGCTATCCCATGCAAACTTCAATCTTGAATAACGAAGTAAATCCCGTATATTCAATTACCACAAAAACAGTATTATTATTATTATTATTATTATTAATAATATATTGATAATATTAAACTTGCTATCATTTGGAAACGTTTCCTCTTTCAACCACAATTCACATATGTTTTACCATTATTTGTAATCGGTCCTATTACACCATTAGGATACACAGTCACTGCCAATTAACTTATTTCTTAGCATATCTTTTGCTAGTCAAATACATTGATTTGAGGTTCAATGTCACACATATCTTTACATTTGCACCCCCAACGAGACCCTGCAAAACTCACCATAGCCAAGTGCCTGACATCCCCCTGATGAAGCTTCACAAGACCTGTCAGTAGGAGGTTGCCTTAAGAAATGGCACTGTGCAATCTATACCACCCGATGATGCCAGGCATACTGGATGGGGGGTGCAATGACTGAGGTGCCACATTATATACCTTTTAACTAGGGAAAACCTCAAACCCAGACCGTCAAAGGGCACCACAAGCAACTAATCATCTTTTTAAAAAAATCAATATAATACTCCACACGATTTGTCAACGGGATGCACATACTCACCGCTGCTGGTAAGAGCTGACCCCGGACACATTGTGCGGGTGGCTCCCGTTGGCTCCGCCGCTCCTGGCCGCCCCGGGCTCGGGAGGAGCCCCGCCAGACCCTGGAGCCGCCGTCACCTGCACACTGAAGTCCGGGAAGATCCTGATCATCGCGGCGACCGCTGAGTGACTATGCCCGGGCAGATCACATCCCCTGCCCGGGGAGCCCCGCACACCATCCGGCACAGAGACCCGGGGAAAGAGGGTGGGGGGGACAGACAGAGACAGACAGAGAGAGGAGGAGAAGAGAGAGGGGCTGCTGCACTCACACCATCCTCCTAGTGAGCAGCTGCTGCTACTACTGAGCCTGCAACTAGTGACAGGGGACTACACTGCACTGGATACACGCTGCAATGCACTTTATACACACACGTCTGCAAAATACATATTGATTAAGATATAGAAAAGTCTATATACATTGTCCACCTAATGCACACATTCCATTGTATACACACTAAACTACATGCATGGACTATATACATGCATCTTGCACTTCTCGCAAACATCTCGCTAATGTAAACATGGCTTGGGTAATGTACTAAGCGCTGTGCCTCCCGCATCCTCTGGTTTGCATAATTGCTCCTGAGTTTCCACGTTTTTGCACTTTGCTTACACCTATATTGCCTATTGTGCGCAGGATAGCTACAGTTGCTATCTCACAGACTGAATGAGCGTTTTTGGGGTGGTTACAAGTTGTTACTGGTTTGTAGACTGTGGCACTGCGCAAATGTGCGCGGACAATATCGAAGACTTTGCAACATTGTATGCATTGTTTTACTAGGCAGCTAGTTCACCTTGGTTGCACGTATGGGAGTAATTTTTGCTTCTGTTGCGGAGGCGGCAATAACTATGGGAAAGCTGTTGCACTCAATACAGTGCTAAACACAGATTGGTATAACAGAAACAAACAATTAGCTATTTAATGAAGAAACCACAATTCCCAAGGCGGTTTGTCGGGTACATAAGTGGTTAAGAAAGTTTGAGGTCTACTCAGGCATTTACTGTGTTTCAATAAAGGTGTCTGCTTATATTCACCACTTGAGTATGAGGTCTAGGGGATATATCAAAGTGTTGTTTAAAATGTGTCTTTTTATGGGGCTTTCATCCCAGGTGCAATTTATCTAAATAAGGGGCATATTTAACAATAACCGTTTTTTGGCACAATCATTTACATTCCTTAATGCAATGATAAGGAATGAAAGATTGTGACCATTTATTAAAAGTATTCTGCTTGACCAGCAGTCACGAAAATCAGGTGTCTCGGTGAACACCTACCTCCTATCTCTTCTATGGTCACTATAATAAAGTTGCCACCTTTGCAGTAGTCACTGAAGGTGAGAGCAGGTAAGATGCGTTGAGGTATCCGAATATCCCTCTACCGGAATGCTCTCTGCATAGGCTGTGGGGTCAATTTATCAATGGTGGACAGTGGGCGGCGGTATCATTTTGTATTGCTGCACACCACAGCGATACAGAATGTACTGCCGCTGGTATTTACCAAGCCCCCTCGTTAACTAAAACCTGACCCCTATGTGGCTATAACGATGGTACCCAGCAATGGATCTAGAGAGGCGTCTCTGGCCTCGATGGACAGCTATGGCTCCTTTGGAAAGTAAGCTAAAGCCATCTTGAGATGGCATTAGTTAACAAAGGCTGGTGGCGAAAGGTAAGGTTAAATTGGGTCACATTAATGTCCCCATAGAAGTCACTGTGGACTGTAGTGGCCAGCGTAACATAATCTCTGATGTCTCCTGCTTTAACCCCTTGATAAATTGAAAGAAGAGCTGCAATGGCCATTCTCAGGAGAAAGCAGCTGTTTTTGCGGATTTTTGGTTCATCGCAGCGTAACAAGTAGACCCCCATGTCTGAAAACCACATGCAATTGATGATGACTTTAAAATCACATAATAAACCACACTTTGATACATCCCCTCTAGCCTTAATTCCTCCACAGTAAACACATATCCAGGGGGGGATCTAGACTTTATGTTTAGGGGGGGGCGATTTTGCATAATCACGCCCCTCCTTTGCTCTGATTGTCTGGCCTGCGTTAACCCCGCCTTCCGCCTGCGATTGGGCCCGCCCCCTCCCGTTGTGGTCGCCGGCTGGGACCACTCTGATTGGCTGGCCTACATTTAGCCCCGTCCCCCACTCGCGCTTAGCCCCGCCCCTCCCGTTTTAATCGGCGGCTGGGACCTAGCTTTTTGCTGCCCCCCTGGATCCGCCACTGCACATATCTAGAACTTTAGTGAATAACATAAACTGTATTCCATTATTTCTGTGTGTTAGACTCAGGTTGTCAATTTTATTTAAGTAGACAGTATTTAAACATGTTTTAGTTAAGTAAACCAAACCAGCGCCTGTTTAAAACATATAATGCAGTGCTATATAACAAGCAAATTGCAAAGCAGGGGATGGTTAACATTGCTGCCTCACAACACCGGTGAAATTGATTATACTATGACCAGGGCACTCTCTGTTTGGAGAATAGGTGGGTTTCCTCTCACAGTCCAAAAACATTATGATAGGTAAATTGACTTCTGACATATCTAACTTGCATGTGTGTGTGTGTGGAAGACAATTTAGACTGCAAGCTCCACTGGGGCAGGGACCGATGCATAATTCCCATTCCTGTCTTGATTCCGGGGAACTGTCCCAACAGACAGGCCTTTTGCCCGATTGCTGGGGATATTTGGATGTGTGTTTCACCCACAGTGGAGAGTGGGTGGTGCGTGCGGCAATGCAAGGTTGCTGTCAGGGGAGGGGGGTTGGAGTGGCACACCCAGGGACTTGGCCACACAAGAGGCCCCCTTCTTGCAGTGTCTTAATTCCAAAAATTGGAATGTTGAAAGTTATTCTGATTTCAGTCATTAAACATTCTCTGTAAAGCTCTCTATAATATATGGTTCTATATGAATAAAGATAATACTAAGGAACACCTCTAAAAATAGCATTCTCCCCACCCCTCTATCCTGCCAATAATCTCTTTCCGTATGCAATAAATCTTGTTTTTGTACTTCTCTGCAGAATTAGACCCTTTCTCCGTGCTTAGCAAGGAATTCCCTCGCTAGGCCCAGTAGATTAAATTATCTGGTGCAAACTTGTAGACAAATGCTGTGATCTTATTCCACAAACCTGTGCACTTTGGTGCAAATCTATCTGCACCAGCTGAAATTGAGATATTTTTTACTGCACCTTGGCCATTCAAATTTACGCGAATTACCTGCTATGTATGCATTTCCAATGCACTGTATACATACTACACTAATTTGTACTGTAATTGTATTGTCAAAAATAAATATATTTATGTCTAGTCTGGTGTATGCACACTCTGGGCTGTTATCTTAAAACAAAAATGTTACATGCATACAAGTTGTAATAACAACATTGCAGATACTAAAGCTGGCAATGTCATCTACCAGTTTGGCTAATTTATACCACATTGGCCCATATTCACAGTATGTTACTCCAATGGCCAAAAAAGATGGCCAAGTCCAATTAAAATACGTCATGATTTTAACCATTCCTAGATGAAAATGCATGGACTAATTGGATTAATATCTAGATGTTTGGCATGTGGAAGAATAACCTATATTATCAACTATGGTATTATATACTTGACACATACAGTACACAAACACATAATCATCTGAACTCTGTGCATACATTACACTGGATATCCACAAGATATAATCTTACAAGATGTACATATGATAGCTCTAGATGTATTTACCTCGATTGTAAACTATTTAATGTACTAGCTCTGGTACAGTCTCTTTCACTTATTTTACAGTATTCCCATGATTGTATTCCCATGATCTCCATATTGGTTATACCCAATATAGCAGTTCTTTGTAACTTGCCCCAAATAGTAACCAATGAGTGTCTATAGGCAGTGTGACCTCAGTTTACGACCTTATTGTATATAAACCTGTTAGCATTTGTGCAAACAGAATTATACATTGTGAACCACTTATTCAATAGAAAATGCAGAGTTTCACCACCAATTCAACTTAAAACTCCTTCACCTGCAGCCTAACACTGCTGGTAAATGGAGGATCTGACCCGTGTGGCTAACGAGCACCTAGGCTAAGATTGAGCATGCATATAGCGATGGGATTGTTAAATTAGGTCACATCGCAGTCCCCAATGAGGTCTATGATGACTACAGTGGCTAACCTTAAACAGGTTCAGGCAAGAGCTATCTCTGATTTTTCCTGCTTTACCCCTTGATAAATTAAAAGAAGAGCTGCAATGGCTATTCTCTGGAGAAAACTGATTTTTGGCTCATCGCAGCTTAGTAAATAGACCACTATAAGTCATAGCACATATTTATTTTGAATTTGTAAAACAGGTTACCTCCAGCATATGTCCTTTGAGATAGGTATTGATACAATTGTGGCAGCCTACCATTGATGGTGAATGTGAGTTGCTAAAACATAGATCCTTTGAATGAGGCGTCTTATTAGTGACACGCTTTTTTAGAAGACAGGTCAAGAAACAGAACCTTGATTCCTAGGTATAGCAAACATTCTAAGCCCTCAGACTGTATTTGCTTGAGCCTGTGGTTATTACTATCAAGCCTCTCTCACGCCTTTGTTGTAAGTCTGTGCATGGTTTATACTATTATACTACTAAGTGCTTAAAGAGATCAGTCCCAAGAGCCAATGATATACAAATTCACATCAGCCTGGGAGATTATTGCCTGTGAAAGGGGCAATAATAAATTCAGACAGCGAATTAATATTGTTGTAGGCATCATAGAAGTGTGAAAATAGCCAGATCACTCATACCAGTCACAAATAGCTTCCAGTTATCTAACCTGCCTCAGAGAGCCGTAATAACTGCTCATCATAGGTGTCAGTACGTGACAGAGCTTCCAACTGCGTATTGTTCCTAAATGCATTGTCTACCCAAGCTGTGCGTTACAGGTTTAACGTTTGGTTGTGTTGTGTTTTATTTTCATTCCAGAAGCCTTCAGAGTATCCATATATGTTTTTGTATGTATTTGTAATATTAGCATAACTGTCTCTTCATACTAAACTTAAATGTCAGCCTTGACCTTTTATCAAGGCAAAAGCATAACATTTCTTAAGGTAAACTGCAAATAAATATAAAACATATAATAATATAAACTATCAAGGGACAAACATGATTTTAATGTGCTGGATACCCTCCCATAATGTATGTTAAATTTCATAATGGACCTATTTATGACATGGGGAAAAGACCATTCTCTGGTGAAAATTGGTGTTTATGTCAGAATTAGGGCTACACCCTATCAATCAAAGGGTTTCTGCCGGAGACAAGTTTTGCGGGTATTTTAAAATAATTTTAATATATTTTTTGAACATTTATTTTTTTATAGTGAATCAGGGCTTCCAATTACACTGAGTGTGTATGAACTGGCAAATCTGTGTCACACATGCACAAATGGACCCAAGACTAGGTGGCGAAGCTGAAAGAGTACTCTTACCGCTGCCAATCATGATCACTGGACAGATGAGTATCAGTCAACTGCTCTGGCGATATTTTCTTAGCATATCGCAATAGAAAAGCATGATAAATGTTGGCTAATGTAAATGATAAATTTTACAGATTACAGATTTGATATATGAATACATATCAGCAAACATTTTAAGGGCAAAATAAGCTCCACCCAGTTCTACCCTCACCACACTTGGAATTAACAAAGCGCTCTTCCTTCTCTACCACCACACCCAAACCATATATATATATATATATAAGCTCAGAAAGTAGGCGCATGCCCAAGTACCAATGCAGACTTGCGCAATTCAGGCACTGGCCTGCAGGAGAGGACCCGGGGGATGGACGAGGCGTGTTTACATATATTGTGCTCATGCAGAAACATACGTATATGCCTGTTAGGAGGCATATCTTTTGCACCTGCTATAGGGCAGGTGGAAATACTTGCTGCTGATGATGGGCTGTCATAAGCCAGGTGCATATGCTGATGGGGAGACATCAAGATGTGTACGACTCTGCATATGTGTGGAAATACAAAATTATTATTTTTATAAGAGTAATTTATTACCACTTTGTGACTCCTAATCAGCCCCAAAATGAAAATTGCTGCTCAAAAGAGGTGCTGTAGCTTTTGTTTTTTAATCAGCATGTTTTTCACACTAATTATTATGTTTTGCACAATATTTCTTGGTTTAAGGCGGCAGTTCCCAAACTGTGCGCCTCGGCTCCCAGGGGTGCCGCGGCGCTGTCACTTGGGTGCCGCGGCCCAGCCATAAAAAAAAAAAGAACACAGAAACTTACCAATCCGTCGGGCGCCGGGACCCAGCAGCCTCCTCTCTCCCGCAGCTGTCACTGAATATTGACGTCAGTAACAAGCTGCGGGAGAGAGGAGGCTGCTGGGTCCCGGCGCCCGACGGATTGGTAAGTTTCTGTGTTCTTTTTTTTTTTATGGCTGGCGCCTGGCACGGGGCAGAGTGAGAGGGATCGCGACAGCGGGACAAAGGAGGGTGACAGAAAGCAGAGGATGGGGACAGAGAGCAGAGGAGGGGGACAGTGGGGCAGAGAAGGGGGACAGAGAGCAGAGGATGGGGACAGCGGGGCAGAGAAGGGGGACAGAGAGCAGAGGATGGGGACAAAGAGCAGAGGATGGTGACAGCGGGGCAGAGGAGGGGGACAGAGGGCAGAGGAGGGGTACAGAGGGCAGAGGAGGGGGACAGAGAGCAGAGGATGGGGACAGCGTGGCAGAGGATGGGGACAGAGAGCAGAGGATGGGGACAGAGAGCAGAGGATGGTGACAGCGGGGCAGAGGATGGGGACAGAGGGCAGAGGAGGGGGACAGAGAGCAGAGGATCGGGACAGCGGGGCAGAGGATGGGGACAGCGGGGCAGAGAAGGGGGACAGAGAACAGAGGATGGGGACAGAGAGCAGAGGATGGGGACAGAGAGCAGAGGATGGTGACAGCGGGGCAGAGAAGGGGGACAGAGAGCAGAGGATGGGGACAGAGAGCAGAGGATGGGGACAGAGAGCAGAGGATGGTGACAGCGGGGCAGAGGATGGGGACAGAGAGCAGAGGATGGGGACAGAGAGCAGAGGATGGTTACAGCAGGGCAGAGGAGGGGGACAGAGAGCAGAGGATGGGAACAGAGAGCAGTGGATGGTGACAGAGAGCAGAGGATGGGGACAGAGAGCAGAGGATGGGGACAGTGGGGCAGAGAAGGGGGACAGAGCAGAGGATGGGGACAGAGAGCAGAGGATGGTGACAGCGTGGCAGAGAAGGGGGACAGAGAGCAGAGGATGGGGACAGAGAGCAGAGGATGGTGACAGCGGGGCAGTGAAGGGGGACAGAGAGCAGAGGATGGGGACAGAGAGCAGAGGATGGGGACAGAGAGCAGAGGATGGTGACAGCGGGGCAGAGGATGGGGACAGAGAGCAGAGGATGGGGACAGAGAGCAGAGGATGGTTACAGCAGGGCAGAGGAGGGGGACAGAGAGCAGAGGATGGGAACATAGAGCAGTGGATGGTGACAGAGAGCAGAGGATGGGGACAGAGAGCAGAGGATGGGGACAGTGGGGCAGAGAAGGGGGACAGAGAGCAGAGGATGGGTACAGAGAGCAGAGGATGGTGACAGCGTGGCAGAGAAGGGGGACAGAGAGCAGAGGATGGGGACAGAGAGCAGAGGATGGTGACAGCGGGGCAGAGGATGGTGACAGCGGGGCAGAGGATGGTGACAGCGGGGCAGAGGATGGTGACAGCGGGGCAGAGGATGGGGACAGAGAGCAGAGGATGGGGACAGAGAGCAGAGGATGGTTACAGCGGGGCAGAGGAGGGGGACAGAGAGCAGAGGATGGGGACAGAGAGCAGAGGATGGTGACAGCGGGGAAGAGGAGGGGGACAGAGAGCAAACGATGGGGACAGAGAGCAGAGGATGTCACTTGGGTGCCGCGGCCCAGCCATAAAAAAAAAAAGAACACAGAAACTTACCAATCCGTCGGGCGCCGGGACCCAGCAGCCTCCTCTCTCCCGCAGCTGTCACTGAATATTTACGTCAGTAACAAGCTGCGGGAGAGAGGAGGCTGCTGGGTCCCGGCGCCCGACGGATTGGTAAGTTTCTGTGTTTTTTTTTTTTTTTTATGGTTGGCGCCTGGCACGGGGCAGAGTGAGAGGGATCGCGACAGCGGGACAGAGGAGGGTGACAGAAAGCAGAGGATGGGGACAGAGAGCAGAGGAGGGGGACAGTGGGGCAGAGAAGGGGGACAGAGAGCAGAGGATGGTGACAGCGGGGCAAAGAAGGGGGACAGAGAGCAGAGGATGGGGACAGAGTGCAGAAGATAGGGACAGAGAGCAGAGCATGGGGACAGCAGGGCAGAGGAGGGGGACAGAGAGCAGAGGAGGGGCACAGCGGGGCAGAGGAGGGGCACAGCGGGGCAGAGGAGGGGGACACAGCGTGAGAGGGGCAGTGGAGGGGGACACAGCGTGAGAGGGGCAGTGGAGGGGGACACAGTGTGAGAGGGGCAGTGGAGGGGGACACAGCGTGAGAGGGGCAGTGGAGGGGGACACAGCGTGAGAGGGGCAGTGGAGGGGGACACAGCGTGAGAGAAGGCAGTGGAGGGGGACACAGCGTGAGAGGGGCAGTGGAGGGGGACACAGCGTGAGAGGGGCAGTGGAGGGGGACACAGTGTGAGAGGGGCAGTGGAGGGGGACACAGCGTGAGAGGGGCAGTGGAGGGGGACACAGCGTGAGAGAGGGCAGTGGAGGGGGACACAGCGTGAGAGGGGCAGTGGAGGGGGACACAGCGTGAGAGGGGCAGTGGAGGGGGACACAGCATGAAAGAGGGCAGTGGAGGGGGACACAGCGTGAGAGAGGGCAGTGGAGGGGGACACAGCGTGAGAGAGGGCAGTGGAGGGGGACACAGCGTGAGAGAGGGCAGTGGAGGGGGACACAGCGTGAGAGGGGCAGAGGAGAGGACAGCGTGTGAGAGGGCAGAGGAGGGGACAGCGTGTGAGAGGGCAGAGGAGGGGACAGCATGTGAGAGGGTAGAGGAGGGGACAGCATGTGAGAGGGCAGAGGAGGGGGACATTGTGAGAGAGGGCAGAGAAGGGGGGACAGCGTGACAGAGCAGAGGAGGGTGGACAGCGTGACAGAGGGCAGAGGGGGCAGTGTGAGAGAGGGCAGTGTGTCTGGATGCAGAGGGGGCAGTGTGTCTGGATGCAGAGGGGGCAGAGTGCCTGAGGGCAGAGTGTCTGGATGCAGAGGGGGCATTTTTGCATACAACTAAATAAGTATTTCTGTCCTGACCTAAATACTTATTACAATTTTTCGACCCAACTACTTCTAAAACAGGACTGCTCAATAATTATTTTGGAGGGGTGCCTTGAAAAAATGTGGAGACTCTAAGAGTGCCGCGAACTGCAAAAGTTTGGGAACCACTGGTTTAAGGTAATTCCAGGCACCCATAGCCGAGAATCACTCTTCCTGCTCACTCTTCTTGCTGTATTAGACTCACATCGCTGGAAAATACCTGGTGCCAGAATGAGTAAATGAAGAAGAAACTGAGTACAAGGATCTAAGCTTAATAAACAATTTAATAAAATATTTGTAACAAAATAAAATACCCAAAATGTATAATTATATAAACATATATCTGGTAAGCAACCAAGTAACCAAATTCATACGATGTATTGAAAACTAACCAAATTCTCATAGCTTGAGTGACAATAAATCATAGAAAAATAATATACAAACCTGTATTGCTACATAATCTTCCGTTTACACGGAAGGTATTAAAATATAAGATAAAATCAAGTAAATCTGTTGTACTGCATAGTTAGGCATTTCCAAAGAAAGCCAGGGGACAGTACTTAAATCAAATCCAAGGTGTCTCAGAAATCCAGTGTGTCATAGTTCGGTAAAACAGCCACATAGATGTTGTTCAGATTGTAAAACAAAAATATGGTGTAATATTCCCCTTCATCTGTTTAAAGCATAACAACTGTACCACAGTTGAATGCTGGACACCTGTTTGTTCGAGAAAAGGTGCACACACCTCTGTCTTGGGGTCTGATGTAGACTTGGATGCAATTTACACTTAAATCGTAAGTATAAATTGCATCTAGTAATTTACATAGGATTACAAGTGCGAATACTAAGCAAATTGCACAAACACACCTCTTTGTCTGCCTTATGGGTGCATGATACATTTAAGTGTATCAGTCACAGTGGCCCTGGAAGGCAGATAAATGAATAAATAAATTAATGTAAAAGAAAAAAACGGTCTGCACACCCCTCCCCCAAACAGCACTAGGACTGGTTAATCTGTTTGGGAGGGTTGCCCACATTTTTTTTTTTTTAATGTAATTTTTTTGTACTTCTTTTTTTTTTAATACAGTATCATCATCATCATTTATTTATATAGCGCCAACATATTCCGTAGCGCTTTACAATTGGGGACAAACACAGTAAACTAATAAACAAACTGGGTAAAACAGACAAAGAGGTGAGAAGGCCAGTAAGGTCTGTTGCACCAGCAGAAAGCACCCGCAAAAGATACGTCTCCTAGAGACCTATCTGCGACTGCTTTCAACTCAGCATAGCACGAAGAGAGTGTGAACACGACTTGGCACCCAGAATCTCCCCTGTTACACCTCTCTAAGCACACAAAGGTGCAAAACAGAGATCCATCTCACACTGAGTGCAAACTGAGAAGGATCCTTCGCCACATGAGGCCCTTGGTATGTAATATACTCTTCCGGAGTTCACATATAAGCAACCATAAATGAAATTACTAAATAGACCCGAATTAGCAAAAGCAGAAGTAGTTGCACTTATCTTCAGTGTCTCCTTAAATCTCCGGCTGCTGGAATCAATGTTCATGAGTTTATCGGAGGGAGATGAAAATAGTCTGAATCCAGAATACCAGAAGCTGGTATAATGCTTTTTCCTGGAGAGACTATTGCGTCTCAATCTTTGGTTTTAGCTTTAAATGTTTGTTCCCAAATAATAAACAAACCTAAAGTATTTCCTCTCCTACTAGCGACTTCATCAGAGAAAAAGTTAATAAAAATGGATAAGAATCCTTTGTTCAGCAAGATAAAAATGAACAATGAGTGCAAAGTCCATGTAAGACGGCTCTTTAAATCCAACCCACACCTGCATTCATTAATCTACATGTGGGTATAATTACACCACGATTCCCCATGAGAGCATCCCGTCAAAACAAATACAATATAATCTAAACCATAAAATATATTGCAGAGTAATAATTATTTTAACACCCTTTAAGGTTAAACATAATGGGTCTGATTCATTAAAGCAAGTAAGGCAAAAAAGGAGTACATTTTCTCCTGGGAAAAACCATGTTACAATGCAAGGGGTACATATTAGTTTATTATTTTACACAGTAGGAAAATACTGGCTGCTTTTTCATGTAGTACACTTAGGGGGGAAATTCAATTGGCCGTGTTACTGTGAAAAGTAGCTCAGCCTGCGCACTATTACCGTTTTTACAGTAATAGTGCGCTTAAATATTATTATTATTACGGTAGTTTCAACACAGAAAGCCGGGTTAAATTTACCGTAATAACGGTAATAGGTTTAATGCTCCGCTACTTCGGGGGGGATCGAATTCCCCCCAAATACTTGATAACTTTATTTTTACACTGAAATTTAATATTGATCTAGCCCCAATTATAAATCTGTCCCCACATTTTAAATTACTTCCCCACCCTCCATTGCAACATGGTTTTGCCAAGGTGCAAATATACTCCTTTTTTTTGCTTTCCTTTCCTTAATGAATCAGGCCCAATCCGTATTTATCTACTTAATAAGAAGCAGTCGTGACTAAGTATCTTAAGTTTTGTATCTAATTATTATTTCTAAGTTCCCCTTCAAAAAAGCTATCATTATTCATTGTCACGGTCACTAGGAGTCTTGACCCAGAATTTACCAGATGTAGCTTTACTCACCAGAGGCGCGGAGTCTAACACAGCGGCTGGTCTTCTCCAGGAACTCCCGCAAGGAAGTATGGGTTTTAGTGGCTTACACTGTGCAGGTCGCGGCCCCCTGGAGAGTATGGTAAATTGACGGACACAGCTATACACGATGAGAGCAAGGACCTACTTGAGCTGGATAGGAGGAGGAATGCCAGGAGAGTAGATAGTCTGTAGGAGTTGTACTGACACAGCGAGAATGATGACCAGTTGTAACTGGGAATGAGAAGTTCCGCAGTGCCTAGAATGCAGGTAGACTGTAACAGACGGATACTTCACAGCTGTAGGAAAAGACTATACAAGCAGCCAATAATACAAAGTAGCAGAGAAGTCAGCGACTAGCAGATATTACCACAGATACAAAGTAGAAACTTAATCCCGGTAATAGATAACATACAAGGTAGCGTGGAACGATCACCGGCTGACAGGCATTACTACTGGCGTGGAGTAGAGACTTGTCCAGACTGCAGATAAGATACAGGGTAGCATATAGCGGTCTGCGGCTGACGGGTATTACCACTGGCGTGGAGTAGAGACTTGTCCAGATTGCAGGTAAGATACAAAGTAGCGTGGAGCGGTCTGCGGCTGACGGGTATTACCACTGGCGTGGAGTAGAGACTTGTCCAGATTGCAGGTAAGATACAGGGTAGCATATAGCGATCTGCGGCTGACGGGTATTACCACTGGCGTAGAGTAGAGACTTGTCCAGATTGCAGATAAGATACAAGGTAGCGTGGAATGAGGACCAAGAACAGGCAAAGGTAGTAGGGCAACAGGTGTCTTAAATAGTGAGAAGTAATTAATCATCCAATGAGGAGAGGAACAAAGTTTTATCAGTCCTATAGGTCTGCACATGCACAGACCCCTGGTCAAGATGGTGGACGGCCGCGGCGCAAGACAGGCGCCGGCAAAGCAGAGAGAGACCTAGGTCTTGAACCAGAGGAACTAACAGTCGGGTGAGTGACATTCATATTGTGAGCATTATTGGTCTTTAAACTTTAAACTAAACCTGTCCAGATCGTTATATCGTTTATCTCCGACACAGGTGAAATTGTATTAATAGAAACAATGAGCATCACGTGTCTCTCTATTATTAGTGCACCTACTATAATCTTCACAATAAGTATATATTCAACGTCCGATATCAACACAAAATAATAGTACAATAAAACCAGTTGAATGTCATATAACTCACGTTGCAATGAACTCCGCAGCGACATGATGTGCTTGCATCCACATGACACAATAGAGAAGCACTTCCAATTGAAGCAAAAAAGTTAAATCTAAATGTTATACTATACAAAACCTCTTTTATATACATTTCAGGGTGAAAAAATATTTAAAACAAATATTTAGAAAATTATTTAAAGGCGTTAAGTATATGTCTAGATGTATAAATCACGTTTAGACATAATACAAGTAAATGAAGATCAGGAACACTAAAACTTAACATATGTCATAGCCAACAAATAGCCAATAGACCATATCAATTATTATCATAACACATATGTTAAGTTAATATTTCGTTAACTCTAATATTTCATTTAAGCCATAGGGGCTCATAAAATTGAGCTGGTGTATCCAGAACACTTCTTGTTTGCAAAGTTTCTTTAACCTATCCCCTCCAGATTTTGTATATTTTATCTTCATGAATTAGCTCTTTCAATTTATTGACAATATGGACCTAATTTAGAGTCGGACGCAAGTTACACTGAAATCGTAAGTGTAATTTGCATCCTGTAATTTACACAGTATTTAGTTGGATATGCTGTTTGGGGGGTGCACACCTTTTTTTTTTAATTTAATTATTTTTTACTTTGTTTTTTAATACATCAAGGTCTCTTACACCAGCTGAAAGCAGCCACAAAAGATACGTCAACTCAGTATACTATGTAAAGAGCACGAACAAGCCTTTACATTGCTAGGCTCGCCCACTACCTCCCCTGTTCCACCTCTCTAAGCGCAGAGAGGTGCAAGGGGGAGATCCGTCTCAGTTGGAGTGCAAACTGAGACGGATCTTTGACCAAAAGTGCTTTGTGCGCTGAACAACAGGACTTGTGTCCGACTCTAAATGAGGCCCTATGAGTGCATGTGATACATCTAGAACCTCCACATTTAAAACAACCATCCGTTTTGTTTAAGGAAACCGCTCTGATAATTTCATGGAGCTCTGCTGGTTAGTAGGACTCCATCTGGAAAGACTCGGGGCTAACATGTTCTTCTAGTTATTCCTGGGTTATTTTCGTGTTATTTGTAAGCAAGGATCTCAGAGTTCGCCATTGTCTAATAAGAAAATTTTTCTTAATTACAATTTAGGTAGCTAGCGACTTTTGTTAAACTTGAACACAAAAGCAAAGTTGAAGGGATATTTCTCCAGTAACTGTCCTATTATCAGTGGTAACCATTAATTTATCTTTTAACTTCAGAAATTCTGAGCTATCCAACTTTGATACATTTTCAAGGACCTCATCTAGAATTGTTTGTGGATAGCCTCCATAATTGAAATGATCTAACATTTCTTCCACTTGCATCTTAAAAGTGGACTCATTGGTACAGTTTCTTTTCAAACACATCAATTGACCTTTGGGGATATTATTTGTCCAGATTTTATGGTGAGCGCTGTCGTAACGTAGATAATTATTTGCATCTACCTTTCTCTTAAAGGTGGAAGTAGTGATTAACCCATTATAAACTGACATATGTTAGTCTGGAAAGTCAATATCTGTTTAATGATAATGATGTATGAATTTCAAATTATACTCATTATACTTAGTGCTGTAACAAAGGGTTGTGCTCTTTTTTTCCCACCATCCCAAGTAACTCTCTTCTTGCTTTATGAAACGAATTTACGAACTCCTACAGAAATGTCTTTATCCACAGATAGATAGAATACAATAACAAAAGCAGACAGTATTTTACTTTAACTTTCCTGCAACTCAAATAAAGAAATAAACACTTTGATATAAAAAAAAACAAGTAATTTCCAAAAAGCAAATATTGTCTGCCTTGTACATAACACAGAGTAGGATTTTCTTCTAATTTTTGTAATGCATACTTGTTTTTTTTTGTGTCTCGTCCCTGGGAGATCCTGGAGAAAAAGTCAAGTGGCAAGTGGGGTGAGAGTGTGGCAACATGATCACGTCAATGTAATGGTATGCAATGCATCGTTAGGCCCAACATCCACTCAGGATCAAGAAGAATTTCTATAAGGCTGGGGAATCCCTGCTCTTCTGGGAGTCCGAGAGGATTTCCTGAAATTCGGGAGCCTCAGGGACATTACGGGAAGGTAGGCAAGTATGTTGTGACTGTGCCGTACAAATGCCATCCATCAAAGTTCATAGGACTTGTTCAAACTCATGTGTTGATCAAAATAAAATAAAATATAATGAAAAGAACATGTGTCACATTAAAAAGGAATTTTTAGATACATATTACAGAGTGTTGCAAAGGAAGGGGAATAGATCACTGATTTGAGAGGAGGACCCTATAATGCATGTCAATTAAAAGCTGTACATTTTTAGAAGCATTGCTGTGAAGGGTTGCATGTACTCCTCGATTTCATACTTGCCAACTTTTGAAAAATCATTTCAGGGAGATTGTGCATGTTTCACCTAGGCGATGCATGTAGTGTGGTGCGCTGTCAAAGGGTGTGTGTCCGGCTCTGGTCAAGGGATGTGTCTAGCTTAACCCATGGGCATATCTAGAGACGCCCAGAGAGATGTCTAGCACCACCAGGTGGAACAAATACTACTATGCACAAAAAATAAATAAAAGAATAATGATAGATGACTTACTTATAATACAAACCTTGTGACTACTCACATGAGTTACAAGGATCATCATTGTTCTTGATGTTCCCTGATATATGCAGATACTGGCTACTACTGCTGTGCTTGTCCAGACTTACGCGGATGCCTGATGTGTCATCACTTGATTGACCCCGCGTCATCATGTACGCACATGCAAGCAGTTTGGGAGACATCGAGGGGTCCAGGAAGTTAGCCTACCATCCTGGGAGTTCAGGAGGTCTCCCAATATCGCAGAGACTATGTTCTTACCCCACTTTCACCAAGCACTGTTCCTTCCTCTTCAGATCTCCTTACTTCACTTTCACCAAGCGGTGCTCCTCCCTCTTCAGGTCTCCTTACTTCACTTTCACCAAGCGGAGCTCCTCCCTCTTCAGGTCTCCTTACTTCACTTTCACCAAGCGGTGCTCCTCCCTCTTCAGGTCTCCTTACTTCACTTTCACCAAGCGGTGCTCCTCGCTCTTCAGGTCTCCTTACTTCACTTTCACCAAGCGGTGCTCATCCCTCTTCAGGTCTCCTTACTTCACTTTCACCAAGCGGTGCTCCTCCCTCTTCAGAACTCCTTACCCCACTTTCACCAAGCGGTGCTCCTCCCTCTTCAGAACTCCTTACCCCACTTTCACCAAGCACTGTTCCTTCCTCTTCAGAACTCCTTACCCCATTTTCACCAAGCACTGCTCATCCCTCTTCAGATCTCCTTACTTCACTTTCACCAAGCGGTGCTCCTCCCTCTTCAGGTCTCCTTACTTCACTTTCACCAAGCGGAGCTCCTCCCTCTTCAGGTCTCCTTACTTCACTTTCACCAAGCGGTGCTCCTCCCTCTTCAGGTCTCCTTACTTCACTTTCACCAAGCGGTGCTCCTCCCTCTTCAGGTCTCCTTACTTCACTTTCACCAAGCGGTGCTCCTCCCTCTTCAGAACTCCTTACCCCATTTTCACCAAGCACTGCTCATCCCTCTTCAGATCTCCTTACTTCACTTTCACCAAGCGGTGCTCCTCCCTCTTCAGGTTTTCTTACTTCACTTTCACCAAGCGGTGCTCCTCCCTCTTCAGAACTCCTTACCCCACTTTGACCAAGCGGTGCTCCTCCCTCTTCAGAACTCCTTACCTCACTTTCACCAAGCACTGCTCCTCCCTCTTCAGAACTTCTTTCCCCACTTTCACCAAGCACTGCTCCTCCCTCTTCAGAACTCCTTACCATAATTTATTTACACGCCAGGTGGGAGTCTATGTTCTTCTTGGCAAGCACTGCTCCTCCCTCTTCTGAACTCCTTACCCCACTTTCACCAAGCACTGTTACTCCCGCTACAGAACTCCTTAACTCCTTGCCATACTTTATCTACATGCCAGGTGGGAGTCTATGTTCTTCTTGGCAAGCAGTGGTTTTTGCCTTGCAACTCTCCCATGGATACCATTTTTGCCCAGTTTCTTTCTTATGGTGGAATCATAAATGCTTCTGATAAGTGGGCATCAGCTTTCATTCAGCCACATTGGAGGGTTTTTAAACATGACCTGACAGTTTAATGTCCTGACACAGCATCTCAATTAGATTCAAGTCAGGAATTTAACTAGACCACACCATAACCTTAATTGTGTTTCTATTGAGCCATCCAGTGGTGAATTTGCTCTTGTGTTTCGGATCGTTGTCTTGCTGCATAATCCAATTGCACTTGAGCTTCTGATCATGGGCTGAGGAGTAGACATTTTCCTCCTGAATTTTCTGGTAGGGAACAGAATTCATGATTCTGTCAATTGTGTCAAGTCACACAGGTCCTAAAGCAGCAAAACAACCCCACACCATCACACTGTCACCACCACATTTAACTATTCATATGATGTTCTTATTGTGGAAAGCTTTGCTAGCTTTGCTCCAGATGTAGTGGGACACATGTCTTCCAAAAGTTCTATTTTTGACTCATTAGTCCACAGAACTTTAGCTCAAAGGGTTTGGGGGTCATCGATGTGTTTTTTGGTAAATGTGAGACAAGAATTTATGTTCCTCTTGGTTTGCAGTGGTTTTCGTCTTGTATCTCTCCAATGGATAGCATTTTTGCCCAGTCTCTTGCTTATGGTGGAATCATAAATGTTAATTTTAACTGAGGCGAGCGAGGCTCAGGCTTGTGACTTCCTGGATGAGTTGTGGATGCGCTCTCAAATAAATTTTGGTAGGCCAGCCACTCCTGGGAAGATTCACCACAGTTCCAAGTTTTCTCCATTTGAAAATAATAGCGCTCACTGTGGGTCGCTGGAGACACAGAGCCTTAGAAATGGTTTTGTAACCCTTTCCAGGCTAATATATTTCAATAACTTTCTTTATCATCTCTTCTGGAACTGTGCAGCACGTTGAGAACCTTTAGTCAACTTCACATTGCTGGAAAGGTTGTATTTAAGTGATGTTTAAATTCAACATTGCTGTAAGTCAGGCCTGTCCAACCTGCGGCCCTCCAGGTGTTGTGAAACTACAAGCCCCAGCATGCTTTGCCAGTAGACAACCTGTTGATAGCTGGAAAGGCATGCTGGGACTTGTAGTTTCACAAACATCTGGAGGGCCGCAGGTTGGACAGGCCTGCTGTAAGTAATGAAGCCAGATTGTGTCTATATTAAATTAACCCAATTATCAATTCAATTTTGTTCAATGTTTGAATGAGTAACTAATGGGTTAATTACTATTTCACACAGGGCCAGTTGGTGTTGGATAACTTGATTCCTTCAATAAATGAAATGACCATTTAAAAACTGTATGTTGTGTTTACTCAGATTGTCTTTGTCTTATATTAAATTTTGTTTAAAGATCTAAAACAATTTGCGTGTGACAAAAATGCAAAAATAGAAGAAATCAGGAAGGGGGCAAACATTTGTTAACACCACTGGATATACAGTATATCTATTGATGTTTTTGTGGATAACAGGTCAAACCAAGTGTACACATATAATTTGCGAACTTTCGCTAATTTCCTATAACTATCAAAAGTTTTTACAGATTTGGAGACCAATTATTTATCAGTGACAACAATGAAGCAATAGTAGAAAAAAAACCTTAAAAATAGATTAAACCTCTGATGAAACCACCCCGTCAGTAGTGGAGAAACGCGTTAAATGATGCTTTTGTGTGCAAGTGTGACTAATAGTTCCAGGACAACATTGAATAGCGATGTTCGGTTCTTGTGGTTTTAACGTCATATGTTGATTGTAGCCTCAGGAAAACAGTGCCTTTCCGGAAGCAAGGTACAAATAATTACTTTATTACTAGATAATAAGGAGAACTTCGTTTTTTGGCTTCTACTTGTTGCCTAACAGATTGAATTTGCCATCATATATATCACTCCATTTTGGATCTTTAAAGGGGAGTGTGATCTGGTATATTTAGGCTACATATTTGTATTCCCCAGCCTTATAAAAATTGTGTATAATTAAGGCTTAAAGAAAGAAACCACTTGTAGTCACAGATAATAAAAAGGACTTTGGCTTCTAATTGTTGCCTGATGGATTGGATATGTCTGTGGGACTAGCTTTGGAAGCGGAAATATCGATTATACCACTGAAAATCTATTTATTTCTGATATGTAAAGGAAATTAACATCTGGATTATTCAAGATAACGAGCTCTGAACAGCATTATATTATATCCACAAGAACTGAGATCTATACCTTAGTATATAGATAAATTATGGACATTTTATGAGGAAGCTGGAATATTTTTATATTTTTTTACATATTAGAAATTTGTAATTTTATTTATATGCTTGCCACATCTAGCGTATTTACTATATGTGTTTATACATGTGATGATATATGTTTTTATTTATTTTTAAATTTAATAAATAAGATAATTATTTATTTACTTCAATCCACGCTCTTCTATATGTAGATTTGTCAATTGTTTGGTTGTTGCAGCAGACAGAGTACCTGCTAATGTTGTAACAGCAGTTAGTGAATCATCCTAATATACCTATTAGCGCTTAATTGTTTTGTGATTTTTCTTTAAAAATAGATTAGACTGTCTCCTTCCACAACCTTATCACTGCCGTTGACTCTGTTGCCCCAACTGTTACTATCAGCCTTCATCAGTCTCCTCCACAACCTTGGTATTCCAAACTGACCGCTATCTGCAAAAATACTCCCACTTGCTAACCCACCTACCTCCTCCTTCTTCACTCTGGTATCTGAGGATGATATATGCATCCATCTATCCTCCACCTCCCCTCCACCTGCCCTCTTGACCACATCCGCTCTCATCTCCTTTGCTCCCTCTCTCTTGAGGCCTGCTGCCAGCTTTCCCACCTCCTCAACTCATCCCTCTTTTCTAGCACCTTCCCCTCCTCCTTCAAACATGTTCTAGTCTCCCTCATACTCAAAACAAATCTCTTGATCCTGCCTCTCTCTCTCTATCTCCTTCCATCCCTTTGCTACCAAAACTTCTTAAGCAGGTTGTTGTTGCAAGGCTTTAAAATGAGGATGAGTTAATTTTTACCTGGTACGGAAGGCAAGAGGGAGCTAGGAGTTGATTAGCCTAGGGCAGTCTGAACCCTTAATCAAGCACTGAGGATACTGATGGCCTGATGACCTGATGAAAAGTTGGATGCAATTTAGGTCAAAAACTTAGATATAAATTGTGTCTGAAACAAAAAAGGTGTCACATGTCGGACTCTCGGGTTCCCTGCCTGAGGTCTGGCACGCTTACCTGCCCGCCGATGATCCTCTCCATGTGACTCTGGCCGCCGCCATGTTCCTTGATCACCTTATCTCCTCACCTGTTCTATCCATTAGTCAGTCACTCCTGGGCAACACTATATTAAGCACTTCCTTCTTCACCCCTCTGCCTGTCCTTTAAGTGAGCTACCTTGTTCGTGTAAGACTTGGCTCCTATGCTCTCCATTGCCCTGCATTGTCTCTCCGCAGACTATCACTCCAGAGGCACAGTTTACCTTCTTCATTGCCCTGCATTGTCTCTCCACAGACTATCACTCCAGAGGCACAGTTTACCTTCTTCATTGCCCTGCATTGTCTCTCCACAGACTTTCCCTCCAGATGCACACTTTACCTTCTCCATTGCCCTGTATTGTCTCTCTGCAGACTATCACTTCAGAGGCACAGTTACCATGTCCATCGGTCTGCATTGTCTCTATGCAGACTATCACTCCAGCCGCACAGTTATCATCTCCATTGCCCTGCATTGTCTCTCTGCAGACTATCACTCCAGAGGCACAGTTTACCTTCTTCATTGCCCTGCATTGTCTCTCCACAGACTATCACTCCAGAGGCACAGTTTACCTTCTTCATTGCCCTGCATTGTCTCTCCACAGACTTTCCCTCCAGATGCACACTTTACCTTCTCCATTGCCCTGTATTGTCTCTCTGCAGACTATCACTTCAGAGGCACAGTTACCATGTCCATCGGTCTGCATTGTCTCTATGCAGACTATCACTCCAGCCGCACAGTTATCATCTCCATTGCCCTGCATTGTCTCTCTGCAGACTATCACTTCAGAGGCACAGTTACCATGTCCATTGGTCTGCATAGTCTCTATGCAGACTATCACTCCAGCGGCACAGTTATCATCTCCATTGCCCCGAATTGTCTCTCCACAGACTATTACTCCAGAGGCGTGGTTTCCATTTCCATTATAACAGTGGTCCAGCCGCACAGGCCTTTCCTCCCAGTATACTCTTCCACGATCTGTGTGTATTGGTGTGATGACAATCGCATCCTGTGAATCTTCTCCACCTCCTTAGTGGTTGTAACAGTCCGAAGACTGAATAGGGGTTGAGTAGCAGTAAGGAAGGCAAGCCACAAGAAGATAATAAAGAATGGTCAACAATAGCCGGGATCGGTACACAGTAAGGCAATAAGTAAAGGATACAGTAAGAGGACTAGTCGAGGACAAGCGAAGGTCAGTTCAAGAGTAGTCGATACTAAAGGCAGAATGCAGCAACAGGAACAGGAACTAGGTTACAGGCAGAAGCACAATAATCTGGCAAGGAAGACAGGAATAGGCTTTTATAGTAAGTCAAGGGGAGGAGCCATAACATTCTGTAACATCAGGAGATCAATGAAACTGAGCTAGAACACAGAATGAAGGGAAGGAGCTGTCCAGCATCCAGAATAGCTTAGTCAGCAGAGCAGCAGTCCACAGAAGCAGAAGCCCTGGGTTTAAATCCTGACAGTGGTGTTGGTCAGCAGTCCGTTGCATCCCTTACACTGAATTCATTTCCTCAGAGGATTGTGCTTGCAGACTATAGCTACTAGGAAACTACCCCTCAGAGTCTGTCTGACTACTACCAACAATCCACACACCTCCTACTGATCTCACCAGGTACTCTCCTGGAGGGCAATGCCTTGCAGTGCAGAGGCCGCTAAGTCCAAACCTCCTTGCGGGGGTCCTTGGTGAATACCCTCTGCATTGTTAGACTCCGCGCCTCTGGATGGAGTAGTACCAACCGCGGCAGACCGAAAGGATTCTTGATTCGTGATCCAGTGCTTACATGACAAAGAGATTTTTAGTAGTATGCCGAGCCGCAACTGAAGATGTGCCCTGCATCAACACATATGTGCCAGCTTCATGTCCTCATCATCATTAATGCGTATTTTGAACATGCACCCCAGCATCTGCAAGAGATAAGCCTCTTGATAGGCGCATGAGTGTCTGCATTTACATGAACACGCCCTTACTGAACTTGGCCTATGCTTGAACATCCTTTCCCTCCCCGTCTGCCTCTCTCAATGTAAGGAGTTGTAAGGGTAAGATGCACCTGAGTATAGATAAGGTCTTGCACTCATGCATTTTTTGTGCATATGCATGGATCCAGAATGTGTATTTTATGCAAAATAAAAAGCTTATATCCATCTCTACATCAGGTCATGGGTTCTAGCAGTCCACTTGTGTGATTGTGGGAGACTACAGGTGCCCCATGTCAAAAAATATTGTATAAAAGATGTAACACAAAACAAAAAACTGCAGTATCACGTGACCTCCTGTTTTCTATCATTTAAACTGTATTTATTGTACAGTCCATGACATTTATAGACAATAATAACATAAAAGGGCAGGATCCAAAAATACTAGACTTTCATTCATCCTTCCTAGAAAAACTATAAATATAAGCACAGCATAAATGCTTTTGCTTTTCCCCTACTATGTCTGGTAAACTGAGTTTAGATCTGCAATTAGTCAAATAAATTGTTCCATATAACTGTCTGAAGGGCGTTTATGAAAATGCAAAGATTATAGGTCCAAATGAGGTTACTCAGCTACCGGTTATGGGTAATTTAGTTGTGTCTCTCATGACTATTGGAGTAATTAATAGAACTACTATAGTTTGTGGAGCACTGGAATGAGTAACGTAACTAGTAGGCGGAAGTCCCTTTCTCCCAAGTACTGGGCTAATGTTAGTCACCTGTAGTACCACATATAAAAATATTTTTTTTTTTTAACATTTTACAATAATTGCAATAAATTAATTTTTTCAATAATTTCACCAACACCTACCACCCATGAGCCCCCGTGCTATCAGCACAGACCTGGTTTCCCTTGGGGCCTGGTGAGCGGTAAGATACTTAGCTTCCAGGTGACATTTTAATGATAAATTGTCCTGCCAATGATAGGCAGCAATGGGAAAACTTCACAGCCACAGGGTCATGATAAATCATCCCCATAGTATATGTTTATATATACTGTGAGAAAGTACAGCATTCACAGGAATCCGATACAGGTATGCTGAACCACTTAACTGTTTATTAGCAGTTGTCAGGATGGTAAACAGTTCTAGTGATGGTACAGCAGTCATCCAGAAAAAGGAACCACCACCTACACCTGGCTAAACATTACTTCCCTGTCTGCAAGCCGGCCACTTACTGGCATCGGTGGTCCCACCAACACATACAGACAGTGGGCCTGATTCATTAAGGATCTTTAATGAAGAGGTATCTTATTTCAGTCTCCTGGACAAAACCATGTTACAATGCAAGGGGTGCAAACTAGTTTTTTGTTTTGCACATAAGTTAAATACTGACTGTTTTATCATGTAGCACACAAATATCAAGTTTAAATTTCAGTGTACAAGTAAGCTATCAAGTATTTGTGTGCTACATGAAAAAACAGTCAGAATTTGACTTATGTGCAAAACAGAAAACTAGTTTGTACCCCTTGCATTGTAACATGGTTTTGTCCAGGAGACTGAAATAAGATACCTCTTCATTTAAGATCCTTAATGAATCAGGCCCCGTGTCTTTATCCTCCACCCCAAGCACTACAAACAAATCACAGCAAAACAATCACACCCATGTGAAACACCTGTGTGTGTGTGCTAAAAAAGGATCCCAGGGAACCTTTAACCCTGTCTGCAGCCTGCTGCTGCAGACTAGTTGTGTTTTTAACAGTTCCCTTATAGGAGAACTGTGGCAAATATGCCTCTTTGCCTCAATACATCTATTGGTAATAATACAGATATTTTGTGGACTACATTTCAAACCAAGTGTATTCATACATAATTTACAGACTGTCCTTATTTTCCAATAACTGTCAAAGGTTTAGTATATTGGCGGTTCTATTCACTAAAAAGCGTAATAGCAATGTTTTTTTTTATTGCCACTTATCCCAGTGATTATAATCTCTTATGGCTGATATTTCTGAAAAAAACCTTACCTTGACAATATTGTTCCAGAGAGGAAAGGGGAACTATTCTGGACCAGTCTCTAGCCAGCATGTGCAGGGGAACCCTTGGATGCATAAGGCAAAGCCCTATTGCCGGTGGTCCTGGAGAGGCTTATCCCTCAAAATGTGCCTATTTTTTAAGAATACCAATCTCAAATGTACCACTTGTATTACCCTTTGTATTGGAGGCAATTCTAAGTAGCGGTTCATAATATGTATGCTGCTTGAAAAAAGATGTATTGAGGGATATATACAACTGAGTTTAATTGTAGTCATCCCATTATGGGAAATGTATTGTCCTATGTGTGTGTAGATTGTTGTTGTGTATTGATTCACCTACCAAGCTACACAGTATCTCTGGAAATTGTATGTGCGTATCTGCACGTGCCCTTCCATATGAAGCCTCCAATAGCTATATTATATCATCTTAATACACAGACCACTATTGTGGGTTATAAATTGAAAAGCACTCACGTGAAATATCTGAAAGTAATCTGTCAGTAATTGGACAATATATACTAATGTAAGAAACATTTAAGAACATTTATAAAACTATTAATGTTACTCCGTAGAACACCATATCTATAATGTAGCACGTACAGAAAATGCTGATTACTGCACCTTCTGCCATTATGGTCTAGTATAGGAAAAGTACAAGGTATTATTTGGAGGCCATATATAATGCACAGAGTCACAGCAGTTGAATAAAACAAGTACAAACAACTATTTGGGGGATGTTTATACAATCTGTCAATGCATTTTTTTGATACATGTGATACAATTAGGATTTAGCCCATTCATTTGTAGCAGTTGTTTTTGCAGAGCTTTTCGGTATCATGAAACAAGAAGACTGATTTATTTTTTGGTTTTCTGGCATCCTTATCATTTATGTAGAACCTCAAGTAATTATTGTCATGATAGATTGTCATTACCATCTGTCCTGGGACCCACGATTTCTGGTAGTGGTCCTGTTATTTTATTGTTATTATATTCCTTTATTTATAAAGCGCTGACATATTGCACACCACTGTATATTGAGGGGTCATGACACAAAAACATTACATACAATGACATGGAAATGAAGCTAAAGATGGCCCTGCCCGAATGATCTTACAATTTAAGGGGGGAATTTATTAGTGAAGTGCCGCCGTAGGCTCACGATATGAGGCTCTGCAGCAATGGTTGACCTGAAGCCTATGCTTATTTTTGCTGGCATCTCACAGAGGTGAAGATTTCAGTACCAGGCCCCTGACCTCCTCCTCCACCCGACACCAAAGCAATGTAAGAGATTGTGGATTGGGGTTTGGGGAAAAAAAGGGGAGCTTATGAGTGACAAGGAAGTATTAGGGGGCATAACATGTGACAAGGGGAGGCTTGGGGGGACATGATGTGTGATAAGGGGAGTTTGGTGGGCATTATGTGTGAAGGGATGAGTTGGGGGCATGATGTGTGATAAGGGGGGTTTTGAGGGCGTTATGTGTGACAAGGGAAGGGTTGGGTGGCACGATGTGTGATAAGGGGAGGGCTTGGGGGGACATTATGTGTGACATGGGAAGAGTTGGGGGACATGATATGTGACAAGGGGAAGGTTGGGGGGATTTATATGTGGCAAGGGGAGAGTGGAGGCATGGCATTACACATTTGTATAGTCCCCAACAGTAGTCCATTGTCCCAAGAAGTCAGGACTTGGTCCCAATTGCTGGGAGTTGGAAGATAGGTGTCTTTACATTGCACGTCAACACAGAAAAGCACAATGGAACCACTCTCCTCTTTCATGACTCTGCAAGAACTCAGCTACTCCATCACCTGTTCTTTATTACTCTCCATTCAACACTTCCACCCATATCATTACTCCATTCTGTCCAGACATCCAAGAATAAACTACATCTACTACAGCTTCACTCTGCACTACTTCTCTGATTACACAGGACCTTGCAATTAGGTAATTCTTTTAATTTCCTAATTTTTTGCTATTTTACTCACAAATCCCAATGCTTGCCAAAATATTTTTCTTTCTCTCATTTAATGGCATTATCTTTAGGACTATATCATTCCTCACCCATCCTGCAACACAAACCTCTGTCCACATTGCCCCTTCATTACTTCACTCACCTCTAGTTAACACTCATGAACTCTTTTCCTATTTAAATTCAATAACTTTAACAGCCTCACCCTGTCGCAAGAAACTAAAAGGACACACATCTTACAATCATTTTTCCTGCCTTTCTTCCTCCCTGCTTCTATTAGCTGGTAATCTATCACCTAATCCAAGTCCCCCTCACTTCTCACACACATATATCTGAACAATACAGAAATGAAGGAAACCTCAAATGCATCACCTGTCTTCCCTCTCTTGCAAAGTCCTTTAAATGTGCCCTTTGGAATGCACACTCTGTTTGTAACAAACTTACCTGCGTACACGATCTCTTCCTCTCAAACAACCTAAACATTCTAACATTAACAAAAACATGGCTCACGCAATCAGACACAGACTCACTTGCAGCCCTTGCATATGGTGGTCTCCATTTCACCCACACCCCCAGACCAGGAGGCAGACAAGGAGGTGGGGTTGGACTACTTCTCTTCCCACAGTGAACGTTCACAGTTCTCCCAAATGTCCCATCACTCACGTTCACATCTTTTGAAGTACATGCTGTTAGGATTTTTAACCCATTCTCTATGCGTGTTGCTGTCATCTATCGCCCCCCTGGACCACACTAACAATTTATTGAACACTTCTTTGCATGGCTCCCTCACTTCTTATCCTCTGACATCCCCATCATCATCATGGGTCACTTCAACATTCCTATTGCCAATACACGTTCCAGTGCTGCTTCCAAACTACTCTCTCTAACATCCTCACTTGACCTCGCCCAGTGGATTAAATTCGCTACTCATCAGGATGGCCACTGTCTTGATCTTGTTTTCTCTAGACTATGCTCAGTTTCTGATTTCCATAATACTCATTTCCCCCTCTCAGATCATCACCTTATTAGCTACCTGCTCACCCCCAGATCTTTACCCTCCCCAGTGTCAAACTTTTCCAAGCCTCCTCACAACCACATGAATATCAATGTTATTGATCTTCAACAGTTTTCCACCTCTCTCCAACACCTTATCTCTCCAATTTCTACATTATCCTTCCCTTATCAGGCAGTAACTCATTTTCACCAAACTCTAGCAACTGCCCTTGATCAAGTGGCTCCACCGACATTATATATTCCGCGTAGACTTCGTTGCCAGCCATGGCACATTAAAGTAACTCTACAAAACTCTACAAAAACTTTCTCGTAAAGCAGAAGGTCACTGGTGTAAATCTTGTACCTCTAATGATTTAATCACATATACTGGTATCTACCACTCCTATAGAAATTCTCTGGACACTGCAAAACAAACAAACTTCCAATCTCTCATCTATGCTCAGGCTTCTAACCCGAAACACCTTTTTAACACATTTAAATCTCTGCTCAATCCTCCCACCCCAAATCCTCCGACTACCATCAGTGTCCAGGATCTTGCTTCCTAGCTCAAGAACAAAATAGATAAGATCAGACTTGAAATGGTATCATCTCCCTCGACAAGCAATTTAGCTTTGTAGCACCCTCTGACACTCTCTCTTCATTTGATCCCACAAATGAAGAAAAAGTTTCTACTCTCTTCTCATCTTCCTACTCTACCTCCTGTCCTTTTGATCCCATTCCCTCACAAATTGGTAGGTCCCTGTCTCCTGTGCTTATTCCAGCTCTAGCTAAAATCTGTAATCTATCTTTCTCTACTGGTATTTTTCCATCAGTATTCAAGCATGCAGTGATTACTTCTATTTTAAAAAAACAAAATTCTGACCCAAACTCTCTCTCAAATTACCGTCTCATCTCTCAGATCCCATGCCCCTCCAAGCTTCTCGAGAGAAAAGCCTACACACGCCTCACACACTTTCTTACAGCAAACAACCTACTGGATTATCTTCAGTCAGGCTTTCACTCTCAACACTCCACAGAGACTGTGCTGACCAAGGTTGTCAATGATTTGATCACAACAAAAAGTAAAAGCCATTACTCTCTTCTAATTGTCCTGGATCTCTCTGCTGCATTTGACATTGTTGACCACTCTCTCCTCATACAAACGATACAATCCCTAGGTCTTGAAGGCACTGTCCTATCCTGCTTCTCATCCTACCTATCTAATCGCTCTTTTAGTGTTAATATCTCTGGATCCTCCTCTGCTCCGCTTCATTTATCAGTTGGAGTACCACAAGGCTCAGTCCTATTACTATTCTCTATCTACACCACTTTTCTTGGAAAACTAATAAGCTCCTTTGGATTTCAGTATCATCTCTATGCGGATTATACACAAATCTATCTATCCTCTCCTGATCTTTCTGCCATTTCATCTTGGATGTCTTCTCGCCAACTCAAACTCAATCTTTCAAAAACAGTATTAATAATATTCCCACCCAAAAGCAGAAGCTTCCTGCCTGACATTTCTATTTCTGTTGATAAGATGACCATAAATCCCACCCCACAAGCTCGCTGCCTAGGTGAGTCCTTGACTCACAGCTATCATTATTCCCCACATCGACTCTATATCTAAATTATGTTACATACATCTAAAACAACATTTCCAGAATATGCACATATCTCACACAAGGCACTGCAAAAACCTTTAATTCATGCACTCATCATCTCCCGTATCGACTTTTGCAATTCCCTCCTTACTGGTTTTCCCAAAATCAGGCTTGAACTCTTACAATCTATTTTGCACACAGTGATGATGAGAAGGGATAAGTGCAGAGCCTGGCAGAACCTTCTTGTGTAGATCTTTGTCCATGGGGTCTCAGGAGAGAAGAAGTAACCCTGGAACGATATTCCTGCATCACTTCCCACCTACTCATCATTTACATATGCACCTTTTTCCATTTCTGTGCATCTCTGCAATAGCTCTGTCTCAGCTTATACCCATTTCATTTACACTCATAGAACCATCAAATTAATTTAAACCATTATAACATTTTGTAATATAGTCATATAAAAACAAACACACAAACCTCACAACATGGATCCAAATTGGGAAACAGTGTGCACATGCTGCTATGTGACACATACACAAAAGGGACACGCCTTGTTGGGGGCGTAGTCACACCATGCAGGGTGTGTCTTGTGCTTCTGTAGCGCTAGCCTGCCCCCAAACCCATTTCCTAAAATGCCAGACAGTCTCCTTATAATGTTCTGCATAAATCAGACAGATGGGAGCTATGAACACATACTTTGTAAAGTGCTATTCTTGCATTATGATTTGTACCTGGTTAGAGGCTGAGTCACTTTTACCAAGATGTCTGACATATTCTGTAGAATGTGAGCTTTCAAAGACAGGGTCTTCTACCCTATGTCTCACGTCCGTCCAGTCTCTGCCTTCCTTGTCTGTCCCTGTCATGTCTTATGTCGAATTGTTTCTGTATGTCATGTAATTTGTTCTGTTAATTGCATCCAGGGCCGGATTAACCATAGGGCTAACTGGGCTACAGCCCAGGGGCCTATGGCATCCAGGGGGCCCTTGAAAGTGCTCAGCAGCAGTATTGATCGGTCGGGGGCGGCCCTGATTGCATCCATTTATTTATAATTCTGATCTGTACTTATGTACTTGTCATGTCTACTATTTTTATGCATGTCGTATTTGTACTATTATGTCAGGCGCTATGGAATCTGTGTCACCATACAAATAAATGATAATAATAGTAATAATAATAATTATGCATGTAGGTTTATCAATCTAAAAATATATTGGAATTGTAATAATCCACAGGACAGATTAGAGGTCATTCCTTAACTTCTATTAAATTATTACACATAATAATTTAACCAATATTCCTTTGCAATTGACCAAATGTTTCTGAGCATTGATTGGTAGAGAGAGTATGAAGCTCCTTACTGATTAGATAAGGGTTGGAGTTAACAGACTTTAGAGTATATTTATAAAAGGGTGAAAAGCACTGCTATCGCTGGTAGCAACGCGAGCCAGTGGTAAGATTAGTTGGGTTTCACTGGGATAGCTTCCAGATACAAAACATGGGGAGGCCTATTTAGCAAGGATCACAGCAGTACACGTGCCACCACAATCCTTTTGCTATAATAACAGAAGAAAATTAATGAAAACAATGCTTTATTAGTTGAAAATAGCAATAATTTTTTAACAAAATAAACAAAAAATGCATGTATATCATTTTTTTTATTTAGTGTTTTTCATTTTCATTTTTTTTAGTAAGTGGAATTGAAAGCTCAAGTCGGGGCTTTCAGTTCCACTGTGTGAATTGCGAGCCAGGTCAGGCATGCGCATATCCCCTGAGACGGGCCTAGCGAAGTGATAAGTTAGGGCCTGATTCGTTAAGGATCTTAACTTGAGAAACTTCTTATTGCAGTCTCCTGGACAAAACCATGTTACAATGCAAGGGGTGCAAATTAGTATTCTGTTTTGCACATAAGTTAAATACTGCCTGTTTTTTCATGTAGCACACAAATATCAACTTTAAATTTCAGTGTACAAATAAGCTATCAAGTATTTGAGTGCTACATGAAAAAACAGTCAGCATTTAACTTATGTGCAAAACAGAATACTAATTTGCACCCCTTGCATTGTAACATGGTTTTGTCCAGGAGACTGAAATAAGAAGTTTCTCAGATTAAGATCCTTAATGAATCAGGCCCTTAGACCTTATCGCATCTGGCCAGTATTGCAGAGGCAGCTGATTATCGGTAAATGTAGTCACTCAAGGCTGTTGTATTTGCAATACAAGTCGGCACCGTTACTATAGGGACTGATGGTATCATGACATTTTTTTTTTACATCTCTTTTTAAAACTTGATCTGTTTAGTTTTGTAATAGTCACAAAAATATTTACATTAAAAAGATGGAACATAACATTACAATAAGGTTTGATTATTTTTTTGTGAATAGTGTGAAGACATAAAATTGATAATCTGGGTACAAATCCCTGTTGTATAATAACTGTGTATTACATGAGCTTCGGCACTAAGTTGCAATCAGCCAAAGTTCAAAGGTTGCATTACAATATGCAAAACACACACTAAGATTTGTCATGAGAGAACTGCAGAATTATCCACTTATGACCTTTTAAAATGGAGGCACGTGAGGGACAGCATCTTGACATACACTCATTTCAAGTTGTCAGCAACATAGAGACAGTCGTCGATAGTGTACAAGATGGTGTGGTTAGTGTCAGAATACATTAGTGTCACATTGCAGCAGATGTGAACAAGATAGCATTGTCCTGGTGGCAAGTAGCGTCAGTTTTACCAGAGGCATACATCTGCTGGAAATATAACATAAGATATATATATATATATATATATATATATATATATATATATAAAAAATAAAGAAGAAGATTTTTTTTTCCAGCAGAATAATACACAAGGATTGGTTTCAAAACTCAATTTTCTTGATCTGGAGAAGTGTCCAAAATTGTATGGTGTTTTACTAAATTCAAACATATTAAGGTACATTCCGTTGGTTTGTTTTACCAAAACTTTCCACTGCAGCTATGTGAAATATCTGCCTGAGACTCTAATCTATCAATTCACTAGCAACCAGTGGCATCACTGAGGCATTCTCATGACCCAATATTCCTATCAATTTGTGCCTTAGCAATGTCACTAGTTCCTTGTGAATCGATAGACTGCATTCTCAGTGATGTCACTGGTTTCAAATAAACCAATAGACTGCATTCTTAGTGTTGTCACTGGTTCCAAGTGAACCAATACATAGCATTCGCAGTGATGTCACTGTTTCCTAGTGAACCAACACATTGCATTCACAGTGATGACACTGGTTCCTAGTGAACCAATAGACTGCAGTCTCAGTGGTATCACTGGTCCCAGTGAACCAATAGACTGTATTCTCAGTGATGTCACTGGTTCCTAGTGAACCAATACATTGCATTCTCAGTGATGTCACTGTTTCCTAGTGAACCAATAGACTGCAGTCTCAGTGGTATCACTGGTCCCAGTGAACCAATAGACTGCATTCTCAGCAATGTGACTGGTTCCAAGTGAACCAATACATTGCATTCTCAGTGATGTCACTGTTTCCTAGTGAACCAATAGACTGCATTCACAGTGATGCCACTGGTTCCTAGTGAACCAATAGACTGCAGTCTCAGTGGTATCACTGGTCCTAGTGATCCAATAGACTGCATTCTCAGTGATGTCACTGGCTCCTAGTGAACCAATAGACTGCATTCTCAGTGAAGTCACTGGTTCCTAGTGAACCAATAGACTGCATTCTCAGCAATGTGACTGGTTCCAAGTGAACCAATACATTGCATTCTCAGTGATGTCACTGGTTCCTAGTGAACCAATAGACTGCAGTCTCAGTGGTATCACTGGTCCTAGTGAACCAATAGACTGCATTCTCAGTGATGTCACTGGTTCCAAGTGAACCAATAGACTGCATTCTCAGTGATGTCACTGGATCCTAGTGAACCAATAGACTGCATTCTCAGCAATGTGACTGGTTCCAAGTGAACCAATACATTGCATTCTCAGTGATGTCACTGGTTCCTAGTGAACCAATAGACTGCAGTCTCAGTGGTATCACTGGTCCAGTGAACCAATAGACTGCATTCTCAGCAATGTGACTGGTTCCAAGTGAACCAATACATTGCATTCACAGTGATGCCACTGGTTCCTAGTGAACCAATAGACTGCAGCCTCAGTGGTATCACTGGTCCTAGTGAACCAATAGACTGCATTCTCAGTGATGTTACTGGTTCCTAGTGAACCAATAGATTGCATTCACAGTGATGCCACTGGTTCCTAGTGAACCAATAGACTGCAGTCTCAGTGGTATCACTGGTCCTAGTGAACCAATAGACTGCATTCTCAGTCATGTCACTGGTTCCTTTTGAACCAATAGACTGCATTCTGAGCAATGTGACCGGCTCCTAGTGAATTGATGAGCTGCATTTTCAGGAATGTTGGTTAGCCTGCAAAATGTCTATTTCTACTGTACAGTCAACTCCAGAATTATTGGCACCCTTGCCAATCATATAAAATAAACAATACATATAATGATTTCAATGTTCCTCAAAAATGTTAGAAATTGCTTAGTTATATAACAGACATAATTCCTACAACAGTGTTATTTTATTTTAAGAATAGTGTATTCTTTAAAAAAGCATATGGGGAAAAATTATTGGCACCCCTAAGTAATCATTTCCTAACAGCAAGGCACAAAATGCAGAACCTGAACTTTGTGAGTTGTCATTGGAACTATAAATGGAATGGTGTGATCTGGTCAGATGAGACAAAAAATTTAACTTTTTGACCATCTTCACATTTGGAGATAAAAAGGTACTGCCTACAAAGAAAATCACCTGGTACCCACTGTCAAAAATGTTGGTGGGTCATTGATGCTTTGAGGCTGTTTTGCTGTTAGCGGTCAAGGGGCTGTTGGAAAAATTAATAGCATAATGAATTCCACTCTATACCAGGAGATTTTAGGCCAAAATATGTCTGCCTCTGGTTAGTTGAAAAGTTGAAAAGTTGGTTGAAAGCCAAGGTTCCTGCAACTTGGCCATTTGCATGAACACAAGATCAAAGTTTTACAATGGCCAGATTCTCAGTCTCCAGATTTGAACCCAATTAAAAACCTTGGGGTGTATTGAAGAGGGCAGTTCTCAAGCGATGACCCAAGAATATCAAGGAACTGGAAATGTTCTGCATGGAGAAATGGTCCAAGATTCCTCAACAAGTGTTCTCCAACCTTGTTAAGCATTACAGGAAGCGGCTCAGTGCTGTTATTCGTGCCAGGGGAGGCTTCACCAATTATTAATAATGGGAGTGCCAATAGTTTACCTATGTTTTTTCAAAAAATTGTGTTACTAAAGAAAAGTTTTTTCGGTTACAAAACACTGTGAAAAGAAAAACTTTGCAGCTTACTACTTTGTTTACGCCTAAAATATCACTCTTTGCATGTGTGGTTTGTTTCATATAATTGGCTAATTTCCACGAAGGGTGTCAATAATTCTGTAGTTGAGTTGAGTGTATAGGTAAACTGTGTGTATTAATGTTACAAATATAACATGATATAGCAGGTAAATATGTGGGTTTTGTTTAAATCACAAATACTCACATATTATGGTCAACTACCCAAAGATAGAATACATATAACCTAGCATGCACTAATTAAGGAATTACTTTTGATTCTTAATCTAAACCTGGCCATTATGTGATTTTCTAATCCAGAGGACAGGGTCAGGCCATATGATTGGACAAGCTTCTATATTATGCTTCTCTCAGCAGAAGAAAAGAAATGAGTTATGTCAGACACTGTGTTGGTGTTAGATAATGTGGTATTTGGGCAAAAGTAAATATATAAAAGAAGCTAGAAATAATGTTTCCCAGAATACACCTGGCAGTCTGCATTTGCCTAGGAAGTACAGCCAGACAAATATGGCTTTAAATTTTGAAGCAAAATAATGTGTCTTAATTTGTTTAGAGCAAAAGAGTGAAGGTAAAGGTTAAGACTGATAGAACCGAGCCCGGACAAAGCGTGCGCTGAATGCGATACAAGATGTATGTCTTAAATTATTTATCTTTTTCAGGCTTTGTCAATACTGGTATAATTCAGACCTCAAAAGAGCCCCAGGAATCCACAAGCAGATCAATTCCTGCTGATAAAATCCCTGCGGAATCACAATGTTTCAGATAGTAAGGAGGTTGTGGGGAGAGCAATGGGGGGATTGGAAATAGCTGTTTTTATTTTCTTTTAATAGATTTTTCTTACCCCTGAGGTGAGCAAGATGTTCATTTTTTTTAACTCCGAGACTGCCAGAGAGATACAGGGAGGGGAAATGGTGTAATAGTCTGCAATGTGTTGCCAACATGTACTAACCCCTGAGGCCTTCAATATTGTGTCTACTTTTTTGGTACTCTTAGATTAGATTCATAATGGAGTAGTTCATAAGGAGCTTCTCGGATCTTTGGAAATATTTTTGTTTTGAAAGCAAGCTCCTTGGTTGCACAAACCCACAGACTCATCTTTAATGATTGAAGTGCATGATTAATATCTGCACCTCACATGCTCAAAGTGCTTTACAAAATATGCTTTTGTCATAGTCATATTAAAGTCTTTATGTAGTTCTTGGTTCTCACAACTTACAAAAGGCAGAGATGGTATGTGAGCTTGTGGTGAAGGCAGTAATTGCTGCCTGTGAGAGAGACAAATTGATGATAAGGGCAGACTGTGTGATGAATTACATTGTGTGGATCATTTAATTGTCCAGCTTTTCTTTGGAGAGTCTGCATGCCCCTCGTTCACGCACAGCATGGGTACTCTGCAGGTAATTGTGGTGCCACCTTCCCACTTTTATACTGCGCTTCTGAATGGCACACTGTTGAGGGTCTTCTGTTATGGCTACATTACTTTACATTACACATTTATTACACACATTGTCATGTTATACACACTGACAGGTCTATAATAAACAGTCATCCTTCACATCTGATGAAAACAAAACAATCAAAACTGTCAGAATAATTATTCAGCTATAGTTTTGTCCTTTATTAATTACATTTGTTAGCACATCAGTGGGGTTCTCTTGCCATTGCTTGATAGTAGCTGACGGAAAGGGCTGATTGACATGAGAAGTAGCAGAGAACTTTGGGCACTGGATGTATATTTTTGTACATATTTGTCAATCAATCAGCTACAAAAGAAGGTATATACTGAAAATGTCCCCTGATTGGATGGATGTGACTTCTGCCCTCTCCTCCACAGAAGTGCGACTTCGTTACTCAGTAAAGTCTTCAGTTCCAAAATAGCTTCTTCTCCTCTCAAAAGGCGCTGTCCGGTGTCTGCTATCAGGTAACGGTAGTGTTACCAGAGGAGGGTACCCCAATGTTTACTGGGCAACTGATAGTAGAAAGAGGGTCCCAATTCAATTTATTTACATACAACATATTAAAATACGTATATTGGCGAGAGTTACTTGCTTGTTTACGCTACTAGAAATTTAATATAAATCTTTTAAGGTGGATGGCAGATGACTAAGTAGTCTACCACATCTGTCCATTTAGTAGTTTATGCTGATGACAAACTTGTGTTTATCCCAAATATGTTTCAGTTGCTTTACTGCTGTTTTTCCAACTAAACATCTGTTGAATTTTTACTTCCCCATCTAATAATCTTTCAATAATTTCATAAAATTCTACTAGAATGTTTATTCATCATAGAAAAAGGAAGTGGTTGCACTCACTGGTTATTGGATACAGATATACAGTAATTATTGCCAGTGAATAAAACCTCACTATCAGGTAAAGTGTGTTATCACAATAAATTCTGTATTCATTTTCCATATCTAATAAGTAATGGATCCCATTCTCAGATATGGTAATAAATGTGGTGCTGGATAGCTCATGCAGCATTTTTGCAGCTAATATTTTCATCAATGTGCAGCTTCTTATAAACTGGTTCACACGTGGTATATTTTATTCATTTGCTAGACTGGCCCAAACCAAAACATGCTATGTGTCTTTCCACAATGATGAATTCTAGATTCAAGCCATTGGGTATATTAATCATACAAATGTATTTTCTATCTCTTCTATCTGTATGTAGTTTGGAGCAGGCAAGCTAGGAGCTCTTATCATGGCTTTGTGCTTATGTTCCATGTAATATAATGTAATTTTTTAAAACCGGAGAAACAGCGTGCATGACCTCTACATGTTAATAGTAGCAGATGTTTCTGGGGTTTATTCTCACTGATATTGGCACAGTGATGCCATAAGCAACATAGGGCTTCATTTAAGAGTCGGACGCAATGTGCGTCTAAGACTTACATGAAAGAGCAGGAGTGGTAGTGTGCCGCAGCTTGGTAGGGTATTACCAGTGGCATGCAACCCCAGTTGCGTCCCACTGGTAATACCTCACCAAGCTGCGAGCAGTTCCTGCAGCTAGCTAACTACTTGCGCCACCTAATTCCTGCCGCACTTTTTCAGTCTTGTTTTGACCTGTGTTCCGCCTGCGTCTTGATCTGACTAGGGTAGTTTTTGCGGTAGATGCCCATAGTATCTGAATTATTCACAGTCACGCCTTCATAACTCCGTGTTCCACCCTTTCCCTCGTACTGAGTGTCGAAGTCAGCGAATTGGATAAAGTCATTTCAATTAAAATCAAGCAAACTTGGTTGTCTTTGTCTGAAAAGATGCGTACGGTACGCTACGACGTACAAGGGCACGCTACGGCGTGGAAGGGCGTACGCAGCTACAACACGTGGCAGCAACAGTAATTGGTCTTTTACCATACATTCGCACAAACACGCATACCTGTAAAATAGTACACATTAATAGTAGTTGCAACACATAGTCAGTTATGTCGAAATATAGTACTATTTATGTGTTATAATATAAGTTATATGCACATTAGTGAAAAATATGGAACAGGTTAAAGTAATCATATCATGTGTGGTATCATAATAAACCTCTTAACATTTGCTACTGTTTGGTTCACTCTGCGAAGGAATCGCAGAGTGCATACACAAGTTATGAATGATAGGGAATTATGAACTACTTAAGACTAAGGTATCTTGGCGGGAAGAGCAGAGCATACCCCCTGGAGAGATGACCCCCTCCTTTGGATTCTTTAGGATGAACTAGCCAATGATTGACAACCCATTGGACCTTCCTGAAACCTGGACCAATAGAAGCAAGCTATACCATCTTCATTGTATTACTGTATTTCTGTGTGCATATAAGCAGCAGCTTCACATCTAGTGTTCAGACATCTTGTCCCCAGACTTCAGGATTGAATGACTGCACACTGGATCCAGAGCGCCTGCGATAAGTAACGGCTGTACTTATTATTATTTTGCTTGAATTATTCTGCTACTTTTTGAGAATAAATCTTTGTGCTTTGGAAACACAAATCGAGGTTCAACAATCGTTATTGGTTAGCGACAATACGCACTTAACATGAGACGTAAGCTGTCACAGTGTACACTGCGTCTGAAAAGCAGACGGAACTGCAGGGAACTGTTGCTTACTGCGCATTCCCCATTAGTGGAAATGTGCAGGATGCGCCTGACATGGACTTTGCGTCCGACTCTAAATGAGGCCCATAGTGTGCAAGCCTAAAAGCAAGTGTATGTATCGCTGCCATAATTCCCTAACATACCACCGGTAGTCTCAGTGTGTTACCATAACTTTCCTATTGATATGCACAACAGCAGTGACACAAAAACATTCAAACTATTGTTCTTACACACGATATGAAAAACACCATTACCTTCTACTCAAACAAAAGAGACAGTAGCCCAGAAAATATTGATTTTCTTAGCATTTATTACTGAAGTTCCCATGCATATTAATGAATTTAAGGCCAATATCCCTCACATGGTCACACAACAGACATTGAAGCTTTTGCCACTGATAGAATACATCCATGTATATACAGAGAATATTCACACATTCCCCACTTGCTATTCATGATCATCTTCCATGGGCCTCCCACTTCTCTGCACAGGCCATCCACTGAGGATACCCCTGAAACTTTAGAACTAATAAGACATACGGCAAGGCACCCTTTTCTGCGAATACTGCCCCTCACTTTGCATCGAGTATCATGTTTTAGATAAACAAAAGCAGGAAACATTGTTAACTGATTAATAAATGGGATTGGACGGAAGTTCTAGAGGACAGATCTCTGGTGTTCTTTTTAATCAACTGTCTAACCCAACAGTTTCTGTGACAGCACAACAAGTATCACTATTTAAGTGAATGAGATGAAACCTGGTAAAAATAAACTATTCTAAAAAGTCTTTGAAGGTTTATCTGTAAAGATTCGTAGACATTTCTGAAAACATCTTACAGGGTTCATTTGATTTTGCCAGTATGTTTGTTACTATAGCACCCAACATACAAATACTGCTCTGTATAACTTCTGCTATAGTACTGTAATATATGTGACCACAATGGTGGAGCGGCCAGGCCATTATCCATTTATTGCTGTATTGCAATGGAATGGGACATGCTGGGACAACTTTTGACATTTTTGTACAGTAGAAGTCCCAACAGCTTTGCTCCCTCAAACCCAGACATTTGGGACACTTGAGGGTGTTACATATGGGTTTTGAAAGGAAAAAAAAACACACACCTTACCTTTACATTTAATTGAAAGCAAACTATCAGGAATCTTGTACCTTTAAAGCAGACTTATCATCGGGGACTTAAAAACTATAAGTAAGCTTCAGTGAATCAACTGCCTCCTGCCTCATGACACCATTGTCCTTTCTACCCAGCCTAGATGGAAAGAAGCCCAGGCTCAGTACTAGTAAGGCTGGGGCTGTGAACACTTAGGTCAGGAAGACAGAGCAGTGATGTCAGTAGGAAGGGCCGAGACTTTCATTAAAACTCAAGTTTCAGCAACAACTGTTGTTTTTAAAATCGCTATGATAAGTTAAGTAGATGGCACTATCAGGCTTTTGCATTATGCTAATATTTTTTTTTTAACTTGTAGTACCGTTATTTTATGAATATACATATTGGTCTTTCCCACATGAGCAAAGTATGGTCAATCCCATGACTGGATTACTGGGATATTTTTTTTTGCCATTTTTTGTGTTGAAGTATTTCTGAAAGCTTGCTTATCAGTAACCAATAATCCAAATACAACAATAAACTGTGTCAGACTTTTCAAATATAATATTATACAGACGTGCTGTGACAGTGCTCTATCAAGTGAAGATAAATAGGTGATGTGCCCAGGTGACTATTTAAATTGGCTCCTCCCATTCTGTGATGTCAGTTGTCTACCTAGGGTGCAAGAACGGCTTAGAACAGTCCTACTACATTTCTGCCTGTAACATATGTAATTAACAGGGTGATCTCTGCAAGATATATTTCATAAACTTATTATTTTTCTGACTCAATCACATCCAGGAATGAAAACTTTATGAAAAATTAAACACATTAATTCCTATGACGCTGTTCTCACCATTGTGTTTCAGAAATGAATGCTGGTAATTTATGAGCTACTATTCAGTATAATGGCAAACATAAGGGCTGGTAACTTTTCTATGGTAGTAACTTGCTGTTTTTAGAATAGTAGGTGAAAGTGTACAAACACTTGTTTTAAAAGACTCAAAGGTGAAATTTAGACCATTTTTACATCAATAGACACCGGTACACTGTTGGATACAACATTGAGGGTAATATCTAAACTCAAAAAAATGTAGACCCGTGCGTCATTTATTTGCGAAAATGAACATCTGTGAATCCAAGCACATAGCTGTTCTTGGAACCATAAAAGGGGAAATACCTAATGTGCAGGTTTCTGGATTCATCCAAAATGTTGTTGGTGGAAACAGTAAAAACGCCACTTCAAAGTCCAGTCTACTTTCACTTTAGGATCACCCCCTTCATTAATTTTTTACATTTCACAACTAAAATACTATTTAGTTTTGCTTCATTTATGTCTTAGATAATCCATTAGAGTAAGAGGACATCGGGGGGTATATTTACTAAATTGCGGGTTTGAAAAAGTGGAGATGTTGCCTATAGCAACCAATCAGATTCTAGCTGTCATTTATTTAGTACATTCTACAGGTAGAATCTGATTGGTTACTATAAGCAACATCTCCTCTTTTTCAAACCCGCAGTTTAGTACATACACCCCCAGCACTGTGTTTATTGAATGCATACTTGCCAACATTATCATTCTCCCCTCTGGAGGAGAGGTCAAGTGTCAAGTACGGGTGGCATGGCACTGCGCTGTGTGTCACTTTGGCAGCATCCTTGTGACGCAATACCACTATTGCATCATCCTTTCCTGGGGCACGTAGCCAAAATGACACTATTCGTGACGAATCGCATCAACAATGTGCCAATTTCACCCACTTCACTAGGAAGTTGTCAGGATGAGGGAGGGTGGTCTGGAAGACCAAGATGACTATCTGGAATATGGGAGTCTCCCAGACGTTTTCAGGATACTGGGAAATATGATGCAATGTGTCAGTTGTGTGTTTTAATGTTTTTATTACACTGAAGTGTGCCTAGAAATATGTTCTTCCATAAAGGGCAAATGGAATGTGCAAAATGCTTCCCTTGGAAATGATGGGAAATATCAAGTTCTTTAACAGGCTGCTAAATGCTGCGCGACCTCTCGGAAATAGATAATAACCCCATATGCATCTGTAAAACCAAGTCCGCACTCTGCAGAACCCAATCCCTACAACTCCTCATATAAGAAGGTGCAAACTTTTGCACCCTTACAGGTATCGCAGTCTTGGCCCACAAATGTGCTTACCCCAGGAAATGGGTGCATTTGTAGGAACATGATGTTTCTATACGGCGTTTGCCATGACTCCGACGTTTTGGCAAGACTCTGGTAAGAAGCAGTCACCCTGCTTACTGTATTCCATCCGTTGTACATCATACTGATGTTATTTGTTATCTGCTAACATGGTTGGGCTAATTAAGAATCAGACCCACTAATTATTTAAGAAAGTAAACTAAACAGGGCTTTGATTAAAGTGCAGGGGATATTTAATAACTCCAAACATTTTCCCCAAGTCCCCACTGGAGAGTAAGAGCAAAACATAAATCAACATGTGGAAGAAAGTCAAATCAGCATTGCTGTGTACCCTTACCCTCCAGACACCCTTGTCACACGCCGAATGTGCCTATATATGGAAGATAAATATAGCATGTTACGAAATGGAGCTAATTAGAGAATGTAGCTGATAGGAACTTAATATTTACGTATATTGGCATCAATATGAAACCAAAAGTCATAATGTCTTACTCAAGCTGTGTTTAAAGATACTTTTAAAAATCTTAATTCCCTTTGCCTGAAACTGATTGTGACGATCTAGTTGTATTACATGAACATGGCAATGGGTGTTGGGATAGAATAGCAAAATTTTGAGGGGGTTGAAGCCGTCCACCCTTTCAAGGTCTGGGCTGTGGGCATGCATTGGGGCTGACGTTATGCAGCGAAGCCCTAAATGGGCCATAACAGCTGCCTCCCCTTCAGTGGCGGTAGTTCAGCCGCTAGTGTGACCCGTAGTAGACTTGTTCTCCATAACACTATAAATTACATATGGCTGTGCCAGAAAGGAATCTGAAGAAAGTACCATAAACTGTGATCAGATGCTTGGTGCACCACAATCACATTACTGGCATTGCCAGGTTCCATGCAAATTTTACCAATAACCTGAAATAATGTCAAAAAACAGCACCAGCAAAGAGATGTGTGTCACACAACATTTTTCTCATACATACAGGCATTAATACAACGTTTCCAACACATGCCCAAAACGAATGTATACAATTGGATCTGTACACACAAAGTTTCTGACAAGCGTTCGATTCATTTTGCCTTTAGTAAATTTTAATGCTGCCTGCAGCATTGTCAAGCGTTAAAGCTCGGTATAAACTAATGGAGTTCTGTGGAGTGTTCCTTTAAACCATAGAACACTATACTGCAGGAGAAGAAGGTGCAAATGTGAAAAGCAAGGACAAAGTATAACGTTCTAGCTATGCTTTTTACAGTCGTGATTTTCAATGCCCGTATGTACAAGCATTAAAAGTTTCAAAAATAAAAAGTTTCACAACTGCAAGTTTGTTATCGTACAAAATAAGTACAAAAGTAACCACAGGTATAGCCAGGCATTATACAGACACCGTTTTCTTTTAGATGCAAATGTGACACATTTCTAAAAGAGCTGTATGAAATATTGCACATGTACACATTCAATTTTATGTCAGAAATCTGTCTGTGCATGTTTTCCTTGATCAAAGTTATTACAAAGGAGTGTTGCTGCTTCAATTCTAAGGCTGCTAATACTTTTTGATCCCCAGTAAGAAGTGATAAAATAGAGAACAGAGAATTGTGGGAAGTAGTTTTATTGAGCAATAAGGTATAGAGCATATATATGCAGGGACCCGTTACTAAGGGCACTGGTCAGGAAACAGCTCCGCCACCATTAAAAAAGATGAGATAAAAAACTATAATAACATTTTACTTTATCTCTTGAGGAAATGCAATATAGGCTGGTTAGCCACCTACATGGAAAAAAATCATTTGGAAAGGGAAATGTATACATTATTATAACCATTTGTTTCGGTCATTGGGGAAGGAGGGGGGGGGGGGGGGTAGTCAACCCAGTATAACAGAAGGAGTGGGCCTTACCCACCTCTGATTATAAGTTGGTGGTAGGCCAAGAATTGTGGAAAGGCCCATACCTAGCTTCCCAGACTGCTCCTTGTTCCATCTTACCCCAATTTCATCATGTGTTTCTCTCAACTTTAACAATTAAAGATAATTTTAAAATACTAAAAGAGTATTTTTTATATGTATGTGATGTGGTATTGATTGGAGTTAATGAGCTCTAGTGGAAGAGAAAGGAGCATTTAAAGCAGCCTAGGGTGAAACAATTTAAATCTAGGCCTCCTCAACAACTCACCATATTCAATAGCTAGGCTGACATGTGGTTTTCCTTGTAATTACAATGGACCTTTAGCTGTTTTTAACTGTACTTTGCTGACTAATGGGGTCAATGACCCATCTCTACTTCCACACTCAACAAAATGGCCCACGTGTATGACATTACTCTGTCTAAAAGGATCTACAGTGGAATGTGGAAAAGTTGAAGTGGTGAAGGCTAAACACATTGGGCCTGAGTCATTAAGGAGGGCATAAAAAAGGAGTAACTTTGCACCTGGGAAAAACCATTTGAGGGGGAGGTAAATTTAAAATGTGGGTGCAGATTTCTAGTTGGGATATGGGATGTCCTAGATTAATTTAAATGTCAGTGTAAAAATAAAGCTATCAAGTATTTGTGTGCAAGTATTTAACTTATGTGCAAAATGATAAACTAATTTGCACCCCTTGCATTGTAACATGGTTTGTCCCAGGGAACATTTACTCCCTTTTTTGCCTTACTTTCCTTAGTGACTCAGGCACATTAACACTAGAATTTAATGATACACAAGTAAATGAATGAAACAGAGTTGGTCAGTTTGTACACAGGGAAATCCTAAAAACATGATCAGTTGAGGGATACCTGGGAAAAGGTTTAAGAAAATGTTATATAGTGTTTCTATTGATTTATATTTTCTGCTACATAAATGGTATGACCATACCAGAACTATAAGTTTTCACTCAACAGGCAATAAATTGCTTATCTGGAATATAGACCAATAAGTAATGGGCGTATACAGATATTAGCATTACGGGGAGGATTATAAAAATATTATAACAAAATAGTGAAATGAAATGATTGCTTTCATTTATTTGGCATTCAAAAGGTTTAACACACCTTACAGTATCTTTAATTAAAAGACCTTAGCACACTGTCATACAATAGGACATTATAGGCATATTTAATGGGTTATATTCTCCAGCCATCGGTTATATCAGTGTTATACATCCTCCTTCATAAACAATGGTCATAGGTAATTATCATTAAAGTAAATAAGTGTCTAATGTTGTGGAGGGGAACGTAATACTGCAAAGAAAGATGCCCTCTTTGACAGAATAAGGGTTTTACCCAACCCAGACCCTGCCACATTTCTGATTTTGTCCCCATGTTTAACCTTTACACTTTCCTCTAGTTTTACCCCGTTGGAATTTCATTCTAAACTTTCTCTCTCAAAGACTTTATTCTTAACCCTAAGCATTTCCTGGTTCACATGCTATCTTATCCGGTCTATGGTCATACTAACATATCCGTCCTAGCACCTCACATATTAGACGTCCTTTCTTTATTATCTTAGATACAACTTCATCACCTTCTTCTCCATCACTCTGTTTCCTGTCTCCATTGTAAATAACACGTATATAATCTCGCAGCAATACAGAGCTGTGATCTAGCTTTGCTCCCAGAATTCGAAATTGAGATTTTTTTTTCAAGTCCTGTAAAGGTAAATTCCTTATTATCAAGAAAACGCAACTGGTCCTTGATGCCAGGCATAGGACAACTCATCTATACTCTGTTTTCTGACCCAGTGAATCAATGGGTTTTTCAGGTTTTAGTTTCCCTACAAAAAGCAAATGGATGTAAACCCAAAATGCTGTGCGAGATGAAGCATAGGCAGGACAGTGGTGGCCATCTTCACCCCTGCAAAGGAGGCATCCTGGCAAAGAGAGGGCCAATCATAGGTCCTTGTGGTTCTTGGCTCCATTTAATGGTCTCTGTAAGAGATAAAAAGATTGTATTATCTCCCAGGTATGGGTTACACAGAAAATTCCAATGGGTTGATATTTTACATACGCAGATAATTTTACATGTATGTGATATTTTATGAATACAGTTTAGAAATAGTGATATTAAATATATATCACATTTGTAAGCAAGTTCGTGTCTGTCCTGTCATACAAATACAGCATGTAGAGTCTCCGGCATTTTGGAAGAGCCAGAGAGAGGGCAGATTATTTGGATTGAATGGCAATCTGTATGTAACCAGGGCCGCCATCAGGGGGGTATGGCCAGTACTGCTGTGAGGGGCCTGGGCAGACTAGGGGGCCCGGACAGACCTCTCCGTAAGTCCGGACTCCCTGGACTGTCCGGGCTCCTCAGTCACTGACCGTGCTGCCCATTTTTCTTCTTACCTTCTTCTCCGCAATGCTGCAGCTCCGCCTCCCAGGTTCTGATAGGCTGGGAGCGCTGCACGGTGATGTCATCACTGCGCTCCGCGCTCCCAGTGTATCAGTGACTGGGAACTGCAGCATCGCGGAGGAGAAGGTAAGTTAATTAGGTATTCATTTTTTTTTGGGGGGGGGGGCTGGGGGACCTCAACTGTGGATGAGAGCAGGGAGAGCCTGGGGGACCTTAACTGTGAAAGGAGGAGGGAGAGCCTGGGTGACCTTAACTATGGAGAGAGAGGGGGGAGAGAGAGAGCCTGGTGGACCTGAACTGTGAAGGGAGGGGGGAGAGGGAGAGCCTGGGGAACGTTACTTTGGGGGGAGGGGAACATTTATTGTTATGAGAGAGTGGGGGGAATGTACTGTGATGAGGAATAGGGAGCGCATGTATGGTGAAGAGGGAGGGGGGCACATGTATGGGATAGGGGGGCCCTGCCAGACTAATTAGTACTGGGCTCCACAGTTTCTGATGGAAGCCCTGTATGTAAATGAGGAAGTAAGAACACGTAACATTTTAGTATCTGACTACCAAATCAAAGAATGTGTGACCAGTTTAACACTCTTCTGAATAATCTAAAAGATGTGGAACATTTCTAGCCTTCAATGCGATGAGATGCGCAAAAAATGTTGTTAGAGAGACATTATAGAGAATAAGCAATTATTTTCAGGGGGGGGGGGGGGGTCACACATTTTATCATAAAAAACCCTAAAAGGACACTGAAGGGGAGCTTACATACACAATTGATGTGGAAAGACACACTTTTGCCACACTATAGTTTCATAGTACATTAAGAATGGACTGTGCAGAGAATAAGGGCATAGTGGCAGATCTGATATCATTTTAATGATTTTAATGTGCATATAGTGGTTTAAAATAAGAGCTGCACTTTAAAATGTGCAGACAGATTTAGATTTGAGACAGGGCATGTCCTAGCTGAACTAATCCACCTCCATCAATTGATGCTTTAATTATTTTCTACAAAGTATGAAAAAAAATCAGAAATATATACCCTTAATTAAGATTATCCAAAAAGTAACTTTTTATGAGAGTCATTAATTGTATTTTTGAATGTACTAAGTGTAGTTAACAACAGTAATGCTATTGCAATTAAGATAATGATTGCTAATGAGCAATTGCATATTCATGCTTTGCTTTACTTACTGTGTCTATCATTAGATGATATTTAAACCAGCATTTATCTTTTTGTCATATATGCAGATGCTATATTCTAATATATGATCTAAGCCTTAATCACCACCAAAAATGGTTATAATACACAAGTTTGTGTTATGAGTTTCTTACAAGTGTTTTTATGTATTGCTGTAATTTGGAACCTTAGTGAATTGCAGTTCCTTAGCGTTGAGCTTATAGCAATAATGATGGTCACGAGACCCCAGAGTTCATGATTTCCCATACAACAACAAACTGCACAGTAGATCTATACATTTACAGCATGTGTAGAATAGTATGTAGTATGGCAGCACATAGTGCAACATATAATTGCTGACGAAAATATACAGAAACCAGTAGATGAAACAGTGAAGATTCCTTGACACATTTCTCTGTCATCAGTTTAATCAGAAGGAGACAGAAACTCTGGATTCTTGTGGACACAGAGATTGCTGCACCGTGGAGCAATACACGGGGAAAACATTTAAATCAGAGGATGAACTGAGTGGTGAGACTGTGTTATACCGGGTAACCTTTTTGCTACAATATCTAAATTATCTAGGAGGGACTGTTCGTAGATCCTTAAGACTTCCTTTATCTACCAATAATGTATTCTTTGGTCTGTCCTCCTAAAAATTCAGACTACTGTTGCAGCATTTTGAATTGTGTGCTAAATATATTTCAAAGGACCAATTTTCAAATCTTACATGGTGGATTGATACCTATTGGCATTTTTGTACTTTTTAATAAATGTAAAACACTACATACTGGTTTCTGTATATTTGTTTCATGCAGTTATATGTTCCATTTTGCTGTGCCATACTAAATACTATTGTACCCCTTTTTTAAGAGATTGCAGTAACTCTCTTTTGGCTGGCTGCACTGGGTACATCAAGTGAATTATATATATTTTTATATTATAGATAATTGTGTTTATTTTATTGGCAACATTTGACACAATCGCCTGTTTATAATTTTCCGGAACATGTATAGAACACAGTGCTATCCAGAGGTGGGGTATTTTGTAATGACTGTATCATCTCATAAAGTTGCTACTACTTATGAAAGTACAAATGGATGGCAATTCCAGTAATCTCTTTCATACACATACCTTTTGTTGCCCTGTGCCCAGAGTAGTGCCTGTCATCACTGGCCTTTGGTCTCTGACCCTTTTGTGCAGTATAGGGAGGCTAGAGACAGTGGGCTTTACAGAACTTTTTCCTTTAGACTCAGGGCGTATTTCTCTTGTAGAAGGCAGTTTCTTGCAGGAGATTTTGTTGCTGGCTCCATTCGCAATGACTGATGAATGATCCTGAATTTTGCGGGCCGATACCCTTGTGGTAGCTTCTTGCCCTGAGGTTGGAGATCTGCTCTGAGGACTCTTGATGCCAATAGGATTAAGCGGCTTGTTAACTGGCAAGGCTTTTACTACTGGCTGCTTACAGGTCAGATTGGAAGTACCTTTGAGATCCAGAGATTGGTCAGTTATCTGTTCTTCTGTCTTGTTATCTGTGCAGGCTTCAAACATGCTCTCTATTTGTTCCTCTGTGAACCCTTCTGTTGGTGTCTGAGGGGTTGTGGCCCGGACAGACCCATTTAGCTCTCCACAATCACTGTCATGAGAAGAAAGAGACAAGTAAGAGTAGAAGTCACCCCTTTCCAGCTGCCTGCGAGAATATTCCAGGACCTTCTCCCTGATCTGTGCCCCAGTGCCTTGGCTCTGGCCGCTCTGTGGTGGTGATCCATGGAGTGCATTAGATGTCATGCCTAGGATCTCCTTCACAAAATCTTGTACAGTGCTATCTGGACTGCTGGGCCTTTCATGTGTAGAGATATGGCAAGAACAGGAAGCCTCATTTGCTGCCTCTGAAACTACAGAAGGTACCTCTTGGTATTTAGAACTATTATCTTGCATATCCACATCTGCAATTGCATCACATGTAACCCGTAGGTTGCTTTTCCCATTAGAAGATGGTCCTAGCTCACGGGGCTTATGGAAGGCCAAGGCAGGCATGCTGGGAGGGTGAAGTTTCTCTGTTTTGGTAATTGATATTGATGGGTATAGTCCAGATTTTTTGTTAATTTCAGGGAGGTTTCTTTTACTCACTCTGTCCTTCATTGTACCCACCCTACTATAGACATTTCCATTTTCCACATCATCCACCAATTGACTTGAACTAAGTGTTTCCTCCTCTTCTGCTCTTGTCAAAACCTTGCATGTATCTTTTCCATTTCCATTGGTCTCTGTCTGCCTTGGTGCAGAACTGTGCAAAATCTTCTCAGACTTAGATGTACCAGTCATGTCCTGTACTAGCCTATTCATTTTTCTTCTTTCTCTGGGAAGCAGAAATGAGGGTCTAATCCATGCCTGCAACTCCCGTCTTATAAAATCGGCCCCTAAGGGCAGTTCTGTACCATCCCCAGCCTCATCTTCACTTCCCAAACTGGAGTTTGGCTCTTCAAGTTCCTCTTCATCCTCCTCCTCAGTTAATGTGAGGGTGGAACTTGAGAGCAAATCACTGTCATCTTCTTCATCAGTGCATGCTGAGGTACATGACACATTCACAATCATGCTCAGGTTGGCTTCACCTTCCTCCCCTCCCAGAGAATGACTCAAGTGCTTGCGGAAAGAGGCATTGGAGTTCACTAATCCTAACCGGCCTTTTAGTACAACCATATCTTCTGATCTAAGTGAAAGCTCTTCACTGCTACTCAATTCTGTCAACTCGGAACCAATATCCTCATTTCCAGATGATTCCTTATCATGTGGGGAGTGAAAACCAGTTAAGGATGCCTTTCGAGAACCACTGCGCAAAGTAATGTCATCAGAAAGACTACGCTTCATTTTCTGTTCAGATGGGCATTCAATACCTTCCAGCCTCTTTAGTAGGTCAAGGGTACGCTTGCTTAACTCTTCCCCAGGTTCGCTACCTGGGGTAACATCAGCTGAGCCTTGCTGACTGAAAAGATCTTCATTGCTCTTATATGAGGCAGGCCAGCTCTCTAGCGACACACTACGCCTGAGGACTGTTGCCTCTAGAATTTCACCACCAGCCACTGAGAGTGATTCCAGAGAGGATGAGTTAGGAGGAGTGTTTTCTGGGCTCAATACTTCAATCAGGTCCTGAAAATCAACTGTGTCATCCGGGCTATGGTCTTCAGAGCTAGCTGGAAGCAAAGTCCTATTTGTAGTAGTCTGACCTGGTGTTCTCTGAAAACAAAAATTGGGTATTAACCTCTGCGTTCTTTCCAACATCAAAGGTTTAAGTCTATCAGCTTGTAGTTGGGAAGTATCATGAAATGTGAGTTGACTATGCAGTTTTGATCTGGAACCAACTTCTTTACTCCAAACTTGCCCCATGTCCTCGTTCTGGCCTTGACACCCTTGTGGTCCTTCCCCATCCATTGATAAGCAACCCTCTGAATTGGCAGCAGTCACACCTTCTCCTCCACTTGCAATCCCACTCTCACTCTCAGAGTGGCCACTAGGATCTTTTTGTATTTTTGTAAGATGAAAATGGCGAGCTTGTGGAGATCTATCAGCTAAATCTGGTAGAGATAAAAAGGGACATCCTTGCAGAAGAGAAAGGGGAAGAGGTGATAGGGTGCCAAATGTTTTTGCTTCTTTTGGTAATGGATCCATATGTGTTCTGAAAAGCTCCATGTTGTGCAAACTGTAGACCTGATATACAGGTGTTTGAAAAGGAGTTTGCTCATAGGTTTGACCTGAAGCAACTTGTCCAGAGCAACATCTTATGGGTGACAAAATTGGCTCTGTTCCATGATCCTGGATGTCACAAGCAGCTTCCACTGTGATATCAGTCTCGTCCCATTCCAAAGCCTCCTCACCAGCTGCACTGCTTAAATCAGCCCAGTCTGGGTCCACCAGCAGATCCAGCTCCTAAAACATCAAAGTTTAGAAATCAAGTCCATCTTACATACAAAACAGTTTAAACCTCAGGCCCTAGTACATACAAACACACAAACATTGATACACCATGTAAATACACTGATTAAAAACACAATATACATTAGTAATCATGTAAAACCAAACTCATACGAAAAAGCAACAAGACTGATGACTTATATCAATGAAGTAGAGCTAGTTTTACAATTTGTTACCTAATATTTGACATATAACTCTTGCTGTGATAAGGTCCCTTTCGAAAATGTAGAATACTGAACAGGGGGGCGGTTTTCTGTGCATATAACAATCGTTCTCCAAAGCACACACTTTCTATACTTTAAGTCACATAATCAATGGCATCAGTTAGTTCAGTACATGGCCTCCAAAAATCTCCAGTATTCCTTTCCTATACTTGATTGACATATCGCAATCTGCACAAAATATTTCAGATATATCTAACACAGAACAGTCCACTGTGGGACACAAACAGGGTCATTTACTATGCACATAGATTGGTGCAAAAAGATCATGGAAAGGGAATAATGGTATTGGACGAATTTACGGTGTTGCAGATTGGTGGCAGTGGTTTGTAAAACAAGACTGCCCATTAGGCCTTGCAGCATGACAATGGAGTTTTGTTTTTCTGCGCAAATGCACGCTAAGGGGGAATTCAATTAGCCGCAACATGCCGCAATTTGTCTCTGGAACAGTCTGCCGAGACACACCCTGCCTAGATGGTTTTTTTCTCAAATCACTCATTTTCACTTGTGTTACCTAATTGGTTACTGTAGGCACGGCGTTGTGGAGGCTGCTGTGTTTGTGCAGTTTCAAATATAGTTCATAATTACTATGGAAAACTAAATCCTCCCTTTGTGCACATCAGAAATACAGTAAATGAATAACAGGGCACAAGTGTTAGAATTAAACCACTTTCATGTTTCAAAATCCCACATTTTATTAATAATACAATAAATATGAAATGATTGATACCAATGGTTATGTGCACTAAAAGAGAAAAGTGGGTAATTAATACGCAGAAGTAGAAGCACTAGATAGTAGTAGTAGATTATAACCATCCACCCCTCATGGTCCAAGCATGTACTTGCACAAAAGTTGCTGTAATATTGCCTTTTGTATGTGAATCAGCAGTACAGGCTGGTACATTAACATCTGACTCCGTTTTTATGTTTCAGTGAAAATTAAATAGTTAGAAAGGGAAAATAGGATAATATTGGTGAACCTAGTGTGTTGTTAGGTCCAAAGTATGATAACAAATAGAATTAGGAAAGCAAGAAGAGGCCTATTGTTAAAGCACTGCCAATGTGCCAAAATAGACTTAACTTGCCACTTGCTCTTGGAAATTGCTCAGATGTATCCAATGTCTTATACATACCCGAGCCCTTTGAAGAAGTTGAAGTACAGTAATGTCCATTAACATTCTTTAATATTCACCTGCTCTTCGCCCAGCTCCCTTTGCAGCCGCCTCTGCCACTGTGTACTCTGCATCACTATGGCTTCCCATCTCCTTTCTAAGTTGACACTTAACAGCTGCAGATTTGGAGGGTCGTGGTGCGGAGTCTGCTCCTGGACGTTTAGAAGGTGTTGGCACAAACGCAGGACAGATCTCACCCCACGTCTACGCAGCCTGAGCTCAGAGCAGAGACACTGCAGGGAAAGACAAGACAACTATTAGATGTAGTCATAGAATAACCTGGCAGCCAGTAATGCTATAAAAAGTGTAAATGACTTGCTATATCCATAAAACTGCAATAAATACATAAGGATTAAATGGTCACTCATGCTGAACAGAAAATAGAATGAGGGTGCCCCAGAGGAGCCAAGAAACAATAAACTGCCAGTGATACCAAGAAATATATCTTCGGGGTAAAGTCCAACCAGTCGTGAGCAGTGATTACCTGATCAATCCAAATTTGGATTATATCTCTTAATAAGATGTGTTCAATTATTTTCAGAACCCTGGTATCTAAAGATCAAGATATTAGTAGATTCTACTAGCCACTGCCAAGACAACATATTTCTGCTTATACCACAAATTCCTGTCAAATTCCCATTAATACAGGCATACTAAAATTGAAATCATGGCAGTGAACAAGTTAAGCGTCAGCGACTACAGAACCAAGAGGGGCCATCAAAATGATTCGTCTCACACAGACACCAAGTCTGATAAATAGGGCGATTAAAAGGCCACTGAGAGCCATCTCTCTCTGCCAATTATCACCATGTATCATCCCTGGCCCAACGAGGGAGGCAGAAATATGGCCTTTTAAATGGCACTATTAAAGTGTTCGCTGATAATGAAGCACATGGCAGGGCCCTAATCACAGCTCACAGGGGAGAGGGACCCAAATCAGTGAGCACATCAGACTGGTAACCAGGCGAGAGGATGAAGGGAGGGCAGGGATTCAACAGGAGTACAGAGAACATAGAGCACATGATAGTACACTAATGTTATTGCCTGCAAAAAGGACTAATGCATACAGTACCAGGTTTAAAGTTTTGTTCTTGGAAATCTGTCACCCTGAAATGTACCTATATTTTGTTGTTGTCCTTCAGCACAATAAAATTCACCCATTCTTATCCTCTAGAATTTATAAATTAATATTGTTAAAGAGAAGTTTTTAAAATACAAGTAATTCAATTAAATAAATTAATCACATTCAGTAAACAGGTCATGATGGGGATTGCAGTGGTCCACCAAGCCAGGTTCACACATGGCTTGCTTAGGTGTACTGGCTCAGCAGCAGTCCATTGAAATTGTTTTGAAATGCTGGCAAATATCAGGGTCAGAACATAGCATCACTGCAGGGGCAGGCTGGGCTGGAGGGGTAGATGCGCATCTGCCCCTAGGGCTGGTCCTATAGTGGGCTACCTCAGTCTGGGTCACTGGGCTACCTGCATTTTCTTTCCTTTAAAATGTTCCTAATAGGCTGCTGAGTCAAGTCTCTCCCCCGGGCTAAAATTTGCAAGCCAGCCCCTGCATCACTGGGCACCAAACCAAAATTTGGGGAAGGCCTAGCAATGCCAGTCCAAACTCCCAAAGCCCCCACTCTGGTCTTTTGAAGGTGGTCCGGCATTTACAGACCCCCTCACCAATGGGCCCCATAGCCTGCACTCCCTGCAATGTAGTTCCACCACTGGCAACTATGCTAATATGGTGCAATAGTAATGGAAGTCCGCTGTTACTATGAGAGTACAGTAATGGAGCAGTTACATGGATAAATAGTTGTAGATTAAAGCAGTTATAACATTAGTAGGCTAGTACATGGGGGAAGCAGTTATCTGGGACAATTGATAGAATAAAAGGAACAATAGGAACATTTCTTCAGAAAGACTCTGAAGGACAAGAATATATATCGCTGATCACTGGTATTTGAAATTCACCCTATAAAAGAAGTTGTAAGGCAGTGGGTATATCATGTATACAGAGGTAAAAAGGGCTGCATTTGTAAAATATGTCATATATAATGCATGTTATCTTCTGGTTATCTAAAAAGTGCTGCCTAAAACAAGGTGCTTACCTTGGCATGTGGTTGGCTTGTCATTGTGAGTGGAGGATTTATGAGAAATATGGAAGCTTGTATTGAGAAACTTCTCAATGATTTTCTCAATATACAAAGTTGTTTACATAATATGACCAGGGTTTACCTCCACTTTAAGTGCAGAGTTCTGAAGGGTGTTAAAGGCAGAGCAGACAAAGGTCAGGAATTTTATTATGCAGGATTCTGTTTTAAGTTAAACCTGCCATGTAATTTTGCACAGAATAACATTTATTTTTACGTGTACACTGCAAAAATTATAACATTGATCCTCTTAATTCAGCTGCAAATTTAAATTGCGGTTGAATTAAGGTGAAAATGAGACACAGGTCCATTAAGTGCAATCTTTCTAAAATATTTTTTGTTTTGATCCAAGGGACGACAAAATAAAATGTCCACTGTGACTGTTACCAGTTTAGCCTCAGCGGGAGAAAAAATAAATCCTTTCTGACTCCTAAAATGGGGATCAGATAGATTCCTTGGATCAAACACCCCCACACTGCTAAAATCTGGGGTAAACTTGACTGGTTTATTTTAAATCAAATAAATCTAATCTCAGGGGGTGATTTCTGTGATAAATTTCATTTTGTCTTTCTATTGCTTATACACAGTGGTACTGCTGAACAAGAAAAATGCATAGCGAAGATTTGGATGCTCTATACAGCTGAATGCATGGAGCTGGCAGGGTGCTCCGCTAGTACGGGGCTCAATGGCCCCCTGACCTCAGCACCAAGGCTTTATTACTAATTATAGTGAGAATATTGATCTCCTATCGTGCCTGTCAACATCACTTACCCTGACACTTGTGCTGGTAGGGGAACAACATTAAGCTGGAGAGACAAATAAAGAGACAGAGAAAAATGTATTTTCCCTAAATAGTATGTAAAATGTGTGCTGTTTTAATCTATAGCAGTTATTTTTACCTTCATAATTGTGCTGTAACTATTCAGTTTACTTACTAGGTTGTTAATTTTTTATTTACTATTACGTACTTTTTAAGATTTTACTGGTTACTTGTTACGTACTGTACAGTACATATTCCTTTTTATATTATATCCCTGTGCAAAAATACGCTTCAAGTTCAATAATTTAATCCATATTCTATCATTTCAAAAACTCAGAAAATATTTTAGTGTGGAATATAATTCCTCAATTAGAATTTAATGTAATAGTTTTATGTGGTTTGGTATGTACCTGGTGTCTAACACTTTCTAGTTCTGAACAAATTTCCAATTATTTAACACAGCACTTCATCCATTCTGGAAATGTGTGCATTTCATGACCTCTCTAAACAACATCTCTAATCTGGTATTGACAAAGTCTAATGTTCTCTAGATTAGTGAGATTTAATCTGCAAATAGAGTCTAGACTAAAGTATAAAATCTAATTTCTAGAAGATAAACAATGGACAAGGTGTTTATTTCAGAATGATACAACAAAAGAGAATGTTAACAGGTGACTTCAAGTCAGAGTCAGATTATAGATTAGGCAACCTTGGCTTCTGCCTAGGGCCCAGTGGGTACTAGATTACTCTAACCTGTTTCTATGTGGGCGTTTTTTTGACACATGGAGGAGGACAAGAGGGGCTCAAACCAGTACGCTGCCTAGGGTCCTATGGGGTCTTAATCGGACTCTCGTTAAAGGTGGTGCAGACATTGGAATGAATGATGGGGTGGAACAAAAAGAGACAGGTGAATTTAAATGTTACATAAGAAGCTGGATCCTGTAGATTGTAAACTTGCGAGCAGGGCCCTCTTATCTCTTTGTCTGTTTTACCCAGTATTGTTTATTACTGTGTTTGTCCCCAATTGTAAAGCGCTACGGAAATTGCTGGCGCTATATAAATAAATGTTGATGATGATGTGATTGATTCCCTGTGAGTTATAGAAAAGAGAGGTCCACACATACAATAACACTTTAAAGTCAACATATAAGGATGCCCCATTTAGCACATACCTAGGAACATACCTATTTTTGACTTTACTAATGTCCCCCTATGTAAAAGCTCTGCGCAGCAGACTAATAGTAATGTACATGACGGAAAAAGGGAAAACATCACTTCAGTTCTGTCTGCTATCACTTTTGGACCATCTCCTTATTTCATGTAAACATTTACATTTTACTCCTAAATTACTGCATATCCAAGTATCATTTATATCTTAAATATAAATGAGAGAAAGGAGACATCAGCTGTATCACCGGCATCAATAACGTCAGAGTAGCCCATGTAGCTGCCATAGGCCCTGGCGGTGAAAGGGGGCCCGGCCATGCTGGTTCATCCACTAGGGAGGACCCCACTCTGCTATACTGATCATTCTCTGGGACCAGTGCATGAGCAGTGACCCCTATTTGGGCTTTATGCCCTGCTCCTCTGAGCATGCACTCGATTAAGCATGTGCTCCCCGAGGGCTCTGTGTTCTATTAAGGTCCTGAGCAGATCAGGATTACTCTGTCCAGTACCTCCATCAGCTATACCACGCTAACAGTGATATAAATGTACAATGCATGGACACCGAGCAATAACACAAGAGATTGGAAAACGAAATAGCGCTGTGTTCATTTCTAATATAGGCACAAATTGGACGAAGCATCTGAGCCTATACCAGATACAAACACAGTGTCGTTTGCACCTCCTCTTCCCCCTGTTGTCGACACAAGCAGTGCTGGTGGAGGCAAGTACACTAGAACTGCGATGGGTCCTGATAATGGTAGCTGAGTGGAGTGGGACTGGGGAAAAAAAAATTATTTGTTGGTGGACATATCATTTAAGACTCAAAGGAGATTTTGGCACAACTAAAAATAAGGTATGGCACAAAAAGTGAACATTAGTAAAAGACTTAGGGGTATATTTAAGAAAGCACGGTAGTGCACTTTCGTGCACTTACCGTGTAAATTAGGCCACGATGTGCTCTCCGCAAATTTATTAAAGGTGCATCGCAGCAGATATCATTGATATCTGCTGCTTTGCACTCCTGATCGTTTTTGCGAGCAGTCACCATTCAACAGAATGGTGACTGCTCCTGGCCGCAATCTAACAAGTCCCGAAAAAATGTTTTTTTCGGGAACTTGTTGTGTTAATGTACGACCAGCTGAAGCTGGCGTACATCATAGGAAATGCTGGTAAAACTTCTGTTCTTCGTTATGTCCAGCTCTGCTCCGCATGCGCAGGGAGTGATCTTGTGATCCCTCCCTGTCACAGCCTCAAGTTCTCCGGTCGGCACATGCGCAGTAGCATGAAGAGGAGAAAATACACCGAAGAGGAGGAGATCCGGAGCCAGCGCGACGGAAGAGGCAGTGGTGAGTATGGGTTTTTTTTATCACAGAAACAGCAGTTTTTCGGAACTGCTGTTTCTGTGATCCATTTTTCATAAATTTGAGAAATACATCAATCCTTATCCATGCGATAAGGATTGATAAGTATTTCTCGTTTTGCCCGATACATGATAAATGTGCCCCTTAGGGTGCTCATCGGTAAAAAAGCAAATACAGCTACGGCAATGTTAACGACTTGAAACATACATCTGGGGTTCAAGAGGATAAACAGTTGCATTTGGATATAGAAGATACTGGTCTTGACATTTGTTTTGATGTCAAAAGTAGGTAAAGGTACGGTGGAGTTTTATAGTTGCAAACAGCAAGAAGTGAAGACAAACAAATCAGTTCTACAAGGTATAGAGAACGGATGAGAAACCAGTAATCACTGGTACCTGGAATTGGTGCTGCTCTCTCTGGAGTCTTTCCTTTACGCCATCATTCTCCTCCTTACCCACCCTCAAGCTGGAGTTATACAGTGCCAGCTCAGTATCTCTCAGCCAAGATTTGAGCTCCTTTACTCTCTGATCCAGCTGCTGCACTAGACTCCCACTTCCGGGAGAGAGCACGGCACGTGGTGCTGAGCATGAGAGTGCTTCAGATAGAGACATCTGTGGAAGAGAATAACAGATAGTGAGGCAGTATTAGCATCATGCAAAAGACGATAATCTATAAAAGTGAAGGAATCCGAAAATATCCTTTAAAATGTCTTTGATAAAACACCTATTCAGTGTATAACATATTCTATTAACAATTCTTTATTTAGGGTTTAAAAATCTATTGTTTTTACATTTTTTTCCTTATTAAAAATCATTACAGTTCTCCTCTTTTATAAACTACTCCTCTAAAACTAAACTAAGCATCATTAAAACAGTTGAGGCAAGTAAAGTGAAACACATAAAATGTGAGTGGGAGAGAAATTAAAGTTGACGTGTCACCTCCACATAAAATTCTATCATTATCTGTAAAACAACACAAAGATTTGTCTGGATTAAATACAAGAAGAAACAGTGTAGCAGAGGCCATCTTTCTGGGGCCAGCATTCCTAGAACCTTATTGGTCCCCCCAGTGCACTTTAAAAGGAGTATAAAGGAAGCAAAAAATTGCTTTTCCAGTGAGAAGTGAGAATTATAAATATCAGCTATCAATGTGAAATAAAAAGCTGGAAACATGACAATACAGTTCTAGTTCAAAATGATTATCAGTGTGGGCATTGAGTGGACTAATTTAGGACTACCTTTATAGGTCCTCAAAGAGTTATAGAAAGCAAGCAAAGTACATAAACATATTCTAGGTTGTATAATAACGTGAATAGATTTCCAGGTGTCCAAGAGTTATCAGCCCAATGACACAATTAAGGTGTAAGTGTAAATGCGCATGAATTAGGAGTCAAAATAAAGGCAGCTTGGGGAAATCTGGGAGTGATTTGGAAAATCCAGGGTGGTAACTTACTGTTCCCTGTATTTCCAATTGAGAATCACTAGTAAGAATAGTAAATTAATGGTCTAAAACTATTAATAATTATAATAATAATAATAATAATAGTAAAACACGCAAAGTTGTTCATCAAAAGAGGAAGTATGATGTTGTGGATGGTACTATTAATAGATCAATGTATGCATTACAGCAAATATCTGTATGAATACTCTGTCATCTACGTGAGAAAAAACATTTACATACACATGGGGTCCCAGAACAAATGTCACACTGACACTTGGGGTCCCAGAACAAACGCACACGGACACAATGGCACACCGACACTTGGGGTCCCAGAACAGTGGCACACTGACATTTGGGGTCTCAGAACAATGACACACTGACATTTGGGTTCCCAGAACAATGGCACACAGACACTTGGGGTCCCAGAACAATGGCACACTGACATTTGGGTTCCCAGAACAATGGCACACAGACACTTGGGGTCCCAGAACAATGGCACACTGACATTTGGGGTCTCAGAACAATGACACACTGATACTTGGGGTCCCAGAACAATGGCACACAGACACTTGGGGTCCCAGAACAATGGCACACTGACATTTGGGGTCACAGAAAAATGACACATTGACACTTCGGGTCCCAAAACAATGACACACAGACACATGGGGTCCCAGAACAATGGAACACAGACACTTGGGGTCCCACAACAATGGAACACAGACACTTGGGGTCCCAGAACAATGGCACGCTGACACTTGGGGTCATAGAACAATGGCACACTGACACTTGGGGTGCCAGAACAATGGAACACAGACACTTGGGGCCCCAGAACAATGGCACGCTGACACTTGGGGTCATAGAACAATGGCACACTGACACTTGAGTCCCAGAACAATGGCACGCTGCAACTAGGTGTCCCAGAAAAATCGCATGCTGACACTTGGGGTGCCAGAGCAACGGAACATAGGCATTTGAGGTCCCAGAACAATGGAACACAGACACTTGGGATCCCAGAACAATGACACACTGACACTTGGGGTCCCAGAACAATGGCACACTGACATTTGGGGTCAAAGAAAAATGACACATTGACACTTCGGGTCCCAAAACAATGACACACAGACACTTGGGGTCACAGAGCAAAGGCACACTGACATTTGGGGTCTCAGAAAAATGACACATTGACACATGGGGTCCCAGAACAATGGAACACAGACACTTGGGGTCCCACAACAATGGAACACAGACACTTGGGGTCCCAGAACAATGGCACGCTGACACTTGGGGTCATAGAACAATGGCACGCTGACACTTGGGTGCTAGAACAATGGAATACAGACACTTGGAGTCCCAGAACAATGGCACGCTGCAACTTGGGGTCACAGAACAATGGCATGCTGACACTTGGGGTGCCAGAACAATGGAACACAAACACTTGGGGTCCCAGAACAATGGAACAGAGACACTTAGTGGTCCCAGAACAATGGAACACAGACACTTGGGGTCCCAGAACAATGGCACGCTGACACTAGGTGTCCCAGAACAATCGCATGCTGACACTTGGGGTGCCAGAGCAACGGAACACAGGCATTTGAGGTCCCAGAACAATGGAACACAGACACTTGGGATCCCAGAACAATGGCACACTGACATTTGGGGTCACAGAAAAATGGAACACAGACACTTCGGGTCCCAAAACAATGACACACAGACACTTGGGGTCACAGAGCAAAGGCACACAGACACATGGGGTCCCAGAACAATGGAACACAGACACTTGGGGTCCCACAACAATGGAACACAGACACTTGGGGTCCCAGAACAATGGCACGCTGACACTTGGGGTCATAGAACAATGGCACGCTGACACTTGGGTGCTAGAACAATGGAACACAGACACTTGGAGTCCCAGAACAATGGCACGCTGCAACTTGGGGTCACAGAACAATGGCATGCTGACACTTGGGGTGCCAGAACAATGGAACACAAACACTTGGGGTCCCAGAACAATGGAACAGAGACACTTGGGTTCCCAGAACAATGGAACACAGACAACTGGGGTCCCAGAACAATGGCACACTGACACTAGGGGTCCCAGAACAATTGCATGCTGACACTTGGGGTGCCAGAGCAATGGAACACAGACATTTGGGGTCCCAGAATGATGGAACACAGACACTTGGGATCCCAGGACAATGACACACTGACACTTGGGGTCCCAGAACAATGACACACTGACACTTGGGGTCCCAGAACAATGGCAAACAAACACTTGGTGTCCCAGAACAATGACACATTGGGTCACAGAATAAACACACAATGACACACTGACACTTGGGGTCCCAGAACAATGACACACTGACACTTGGGATCCCAGAAAAATGAAACATTGACACTTGGGGTCCCAGAACAATAGAACACAGACACTTGGGGTCCCATAACAATGGTACGCTAACACTTGGGGTCCCAGAACAATGGCACGCTGACACTTGGGTCCCAGAACAATGGCACATTGACACATGGGGTCCCAGAATAAACACACAATGACACATTGGCACACTGACACTTGGGGTCCCAGAAAAATGACACGTTGACACTTGGGGTCACAGAACACTGGCACATTGACACTTGAGGTCCCTGAACAATGGCACACAGACACTTGAGGTCACTGAACAATGGCACACTGACACTTGGGGTCCCAGAACAATGGCACACTAACACTTTAGGCCAAAAATGAGCTCAATATGACTGCTGTAAACAAGTCCCATAAATCCCTTACATCCTTACCATAATAGAGAAAATTGTAATGATTATAAAGGTTACTAGCAGTATTTCTCTTTTATTTCCAGCTAATGTTGGATAGCGGCATATATTTCTTTTATCTTCCCTTCCCATCATATGTCCTTAATAATATTAACTCTTCACTATAGATCCCATTAATATTTTATCTACATTATCATCATTCCCTAGATTATTGTATAAATTCATCTTATAATAGTCTATAATCAATATAGCAATAAACATTGCAAATAGGGTTTTCTTTAAAAGAAAACTTTTTCAGTGAATGCAGACATGTAAACTAATCAACTAAGCAACTTTTTGAAAATATCTATTTTTAGTCAAGGTAATACAAAATGTAGTCACAAACGAAATGAACGGTTGATTTCCAAACAGCAGCACCTACAAGTCATTGCCAGGGAGATTTGTAGCCCACAAGTTCATCTCCCCAGTTTCAAAGTTACTTAAATGATCTTTATTAAAAAAAAAAAAAAAGCACAAAACATTTAAGTAATGTTGCAACCTAAATTGCATGTACTGTACCTTGTCTATTATTGGCCTGCCTGCATACTAGTTACATAACTGGGAAGCAACTATTAAAATAGCAATTAGCTAAAGTGACCCTTGTGACCCTAAACATTCTGTTGCCTGAGGACAAGGTGATCAAAGTTATCAATATATCTCATAGGGTAGCAGGAAATAGCCTAGCACAGGTACTAATCTTCTGATGCCAAGAGACAAGGGTTACTTAACTGTCCTTGCTTATTGCTGCATTTCATACTGTGAAACATTAATGGGTTACAGAAAGGAACTTCACACACTGGATTGTCCCAAATTTGATTGGGTCAAATGTATTTTGTCTGTTAGATCACATGAATGGCACAGGGCCGGATTAAGGGAATGGAGGCCCCTGGGCTAAGGGGCCCTCCATTCCCCGCGAGGCCCCCAATGTGAGCCGTCCGCCGCCCCCCACCCCCCACCCCCCGCGAGGACCCCCCCAAGCACTTACCTGTCAGTGAAGTCCTCCGTCCCGGCGCGCTGTAAGCTCCTTACTGAGGAGATCTCGCGAGAGTTCATGAACTCTCGCGAGATATCCTCAGTAAGCAGACTACAGCGCGCCGGGACGGAGGACTGCACTGACAGTACTCAGCAGCATCGATCGGGCCGGGGGCGCCCCCGCCCCCGACCGATCAATAATGCTGCTGAGGAGTTTGAAGGGCCCCCTGGATGCCCGAGGCCCCTGGGCTATAGCCCAGTTAGACCTCGGGTTAATCCGGCCCTGGAATGACAACAAGATCAGCTAGCTAGTCTTGAACTTAATAGCATAAACATACTAGGGCTCATTTGGAGATAGGAGAAAAGCAAAAAAAGAGAACAGCAAATTTGCCACTTTGCAAAACAATGTTGCACTGCAGGGGTGGGGTGCAAATTTAAAGTTGTTTAACTCAACTCTAAACTGCAGTGTAAAAATAAAGCTGTCCAGTATTTGTGAAATACATGCACAAGCAGCCAGTATTTTCCCTGCATGCAAACAAATAAAATAAAAATAAATTTGCTTGCATTGCAACATGGTTTGTTCAAGAGCAAAGCTGCACTTTTTTATATGCTCCTACCACTAAATGAGGCCCAAGATTTTTAGCATATGTGCATCATGATATAGACCTGAATATCTACATCAAACCACCATTAAATAAGCAGTTAAGCGTATTTAATTTAAAGCATATGAACGCACCTTCAACATCTCCCATTTCTCCCGAATCAACTCTTCCTTGTCCAGGATGCTAGCAGGCAATGCAGCACCGTCCTTTCTCAGGGTTGTAAGTTGACATAGTAAAGAATGCACCCTGTCCTCTCGCAGTGACATCTCCACGCTGCATCTCTGTAACATAAAAGGACAAATCCATCTGAAACCAGATTTAAAGTTTCAAGTCGGTGCATTATAATAAGTCATGAATTGTGCAACAGTGAAAGATGTATGATGCACAATAACTGGCAGCTATGCACAAGCTTCTAATGATGGCTTAGGATTGTAATTAGGTGTTTCTCTTACCAGAACCACTACCCCTTTACTGTTTGTATTAGTAAATTGCAGAATAATAGCAGTAGAGGTTTAAAGTTACAACTAATCCTTGGCTGTGCTCAAGAAATAGCATCCCAAGCCACATCTTTCTCCATCCCTCACTACCCAGTGAAAAGTGTTACTCTAAAGAGCAAAGGTTCAATGTGAACTTAGTCCATCTCCTCCACAAAGTGTTCCCAGTGCCAATTTGCATCTACCTGTGATGCTACATTACACCAAGCACTGGATGTGTGCTGCATGTTCTGCGCACAGCAGCTGTGTTCTGTCACTATAGAGGGAGGAATGAAGGACCTCTGATGGAGGAGAGGAGAGGTTAGTTTATGTAGAGACAATTTGTATTGGATATTGATCATCAGAATTTGGGTATGTATTATATACTGGCCATTAGAATAGATGCGCTGTATACTGGTAATCAAAATGGGACCTTTTAAAGCAGTCACCAGAATGTAGGCTCTGTGCATTATATAATGGGCATGAGAATGGGGCTCTGTCTACTGGCCGTTATATGGGACTCTGTGTTTTGCATATTGGCCATCATAATGGGACTCTGTGAATTGTATAATGGTCATTTGTATGGGTCTCTGTGCAAGGTAGACTGGTATCCAGAATGTGGCTAAGTGCATTTTATATTGGCAATCAAAATAGGGCTCTGTATTGTATACTGGTCAGATGGGGCCTGTGAGTTATTAAACAGAACTTGTGAAATTCTATTTTTAACAAAATGTTTGTGCAGTGTATAATGTGTGCTTCTTAGAGTGCCTCAATGATAAATCATTTTTAGTATGCCCAAGTAAGAAGAGGTTAAGAATCATGACCTCCTCTATTTATCCCATTAAAGATACAGGTAGTGGACAAAAATGGAAACACCTGCATAAATGGACACAAAGCATATTGAAAACGAGCTTCCACACAGGTGTGGCTAATGCGTCAGTTATGAAAAATAACATCCCAGCATGGTCAGTGTCATGTCTAAAAACTCAAGACTGTCCTGGTGTGCTATAATCATGATTGTTATGACAGCAGGAGGAGATGGGTGATTGTTGGGGTGTAGTGGCAGGAGCTGCAGTGACCAAGACAGTATCGAAGGGGATGTCAGCATGGAACTCAGAGGGAAAAACATCATCACGAACGCCACTCATCACATCTGACAATGCATGTTTGCGAGTTGAGATGTGCAAAGAGCACAGGCAATAAACTACCAAGCAATGGAGGAAGGTGAAATGGTCAGATGATTCGTCCTTCACCATGTTCTCAACAAACATACTAGTGCATGTGTGGCGCCAACCTAAAGAACTCTACAGCCCTGAGTGCTTGTTGCCAACAGTAAAGGGTTCTGGTATGTTGTGTGGTGCATCTTCCTGCATGCAGTCATTCCCTTGGACAGCAAGGTCAATGTTAAACGCTACTTAATGGTATTGAGTAATCACCTTTACTCCATCTTACAGCATATCTCTCCTGATGAAAGGAGTGTCCTCCAGAGACGTGTCACCCGATGGTTTGATGAGTGTGATGCTGGTATATTCTTTAATGACACCTGAGACAGCATTTCCCACCACCATCAGATGTCAGTTGAGTGACTTTCTTGTGAAAGAATCAGCTCGATGCCTCCTGAATAACTTGGTAGACTCAATATCACAGAACATATTGACCATGATGGCTCAATTAAGTTATTTTATATCAGTTTTTAAATTGTTTGACCATTTCCTACAAATACGGATAAAGTTTCCATTACAGATGATACTTAAAAGGCACATAGTGCCCAATATGGATTTATGTTATACTTAGTTTGCACAAGGGAAGAAAAAGAGTGCAAATTCCGTTGCCAACTAAGGGAACAGAATGTTTAGACCCACCCCTGCTCTTCTCTCTGTTTTGCTCGCTTATGCCAGTGGTCAGTGGAATTCTCATGAGGGGGCAGAAGGAGACCGATTCAGTAGGCATTCTAGTGGCTTAAACAGAAAGATGGTCCCTTCCATTTTTCGGAAAAGGAATGAAAAGGCACTCAGTCATCAAGACCACTGTTTCTCAAACCCAGTCCTCAGGACCCCTAACAGTGCATCTTTTCCAGGTGACAAGGGAAATAATTATACCACCTGTGGATCTATTACACTGTGTCAGTCAGTAATGAATACACCTTTGCTAAAGCAAGGTGATATGGAAAACATGCACTGTTAGGGGTCCTGGGGACAAGGTTTAAGAAACACTGTGCTAGACAATTCCTTAACTTCTGTTTTAAAGGCAATTATGTAGATTTTTGTGGGATGACATACCAACAGTAAAAGTGGAAGGAAACCAAGAAATCACTGCCTTTCTACAGTATCCTAAACATGGTCTTCCCTTCTTGTGCTTTACCAAATGTATACATCTTACTTGTATTATACTCCTGCCAGTAGCTGTTTTCTTCCAGTTTCCAGAACATAAGGGTCTGCCCCCTTAGTGTTGCTTTATATCTCTCTCAATATTTGTTATACTTTTTATTCATCCTTTTGTAAAATCGTTGTACTCACTGCTGGCACTGTGTAGATACAAATATGCCAACATACAACATAAAAGCAGTCCCCTGTGGAGGGGTACAGTGCCAGAATATGGCATACCAGAATAAATCATATCTGCTGTAAACAGAGCTAAGTGCACTCTATGTACTGCACATGAGGACAAAATGCTCCTAAATTGTTCTAAAGCATTTTAATCTAGAATTCTGTTGCAGACATGCCTGTGTACAAAAGTGTACATGGAATGTTTGGCAGAGGGGTGGGTATGAATCCCTCATTCTTCTTTTGCCCCATCCGAAGAAAAAACATCCACACAATAACCTCAAAGGAGGGAGAAAAAGAAGTTCATCGTTGCTATAGAGACTCAATTTTGGAAAGGATAAGGCAGAGTATGGCAAGGGGGGTTGGTGCAGGGGAAGGGATGAGGGTTTTTTTTTTGCTAATCCCCCATCTTTAAAATTCCCACAGCCATTTCAAATTGTTGCAATCTATGTAAGGGACTTATCTAGTTTAGCAGGTGTTAAAATGTCCTGTAATAGAATTGAGGGGAATACCGCTTAATTACTAAAGCTGAAACATCATCACAGATTTAATTTTTTTTAACCCTTTCCCTGTCAAACGAAAACAAATGATTTTCTATTGCCAAAAACTTGAAAAAAAAAAAATCATAGCTTTGTGTTACCAAAAATGTATACCATATTCCCTTAACATATATACACAGAGGGCTGTGTGCCTGTATTTTAACTTTCTGAAAGAATTGTGCATTTTGAAAATGGAAATAACGGTCTGAAAGTGCTTTAATCTCTATTCAATGACTTGCAACTCTGTAACTCTGAAATAGTATTTGGTTATACACACAAGTGTATGTATGTCATAATGTATGTTATTGCTTATGTTTGGTAAGTTATTATGTCATCACTTTATGTTATAGAGTATTTAAAATATTCTTCCGTATTGAAATCCTGTCCATTATATGTGTTCTATAAATGTATGTGGAGATGTGGGGGAGGGGGTTCTCCTTTATGTGTTTCTAAATATGTACTGCAAGCGATATATATTCATGGACACGTCCACTAGTTGGACATTGTATTCAAATGTTCACTTTCACTGAAATGTGTACGTTTTATTTCAATGGTTTTTTACCTTTTGAAAAGTAACCTCTACCAGTAATGTCTTTGTAAAACAAGAAAAATAATCATTGCCCGGACAAATCTTGAGAACACAGCAATTCTTCTCAGCTCTGCGTGGCCAACAAATAGAATGAAAACACTTCAATGTAATTTCTCTACGCTTGTAGAACTTCTCTCTACAGGATCATTCTCACCACCCAGAGCATCATTCTCGCTCTTCCCATACCCCAGGAAACAGGTGCAGAAGCTGAGAAATAAAAGCATATCTTAGAAATGATGCCATTATTTCCCTTTGCATCCAACTGGTAGCTCTCAGATGTTATAACACAGTCCACAAGAGAAAACAATCTTACAAGTTTTAAAACTCTGCAGCTTATTTATACAAATCCACATACATAAGGTGCTTTGTCTTGTAGCATCATATTCATGCTGGACAATAATTTGGCATATACAACTACTTCATTAAACGTTTCGAGGACCAAGTTTAAAAACTGAACCTGTCAACTGACAGGTATTGGAATTATACAGAAGTATTTAGCAAATGACATCCCCAGCCTTATAGACTGTCATGAAACAAAAAAGGCTATCCATGCTATTACATAACAAGCAATAGCGGTAAAGATTATCACAGGACAATCTATGTTATCACAGAGCAACAGAGAGTGGCGTGGTAGCTCAAAGGGCTGCAGACCCAGGTAGAGTAGACTTTAGTTCACAGTCTACATGGGGCCACCAGTCATGGTGTTATAACCCATTCATGTCATGCTCTCTAATTATTTATGAGTCACGTGAACTGATTAATTCAATAAATACCACTCCATCTGTAGCTCAACTGTTATCCTACAACTGAATAAAACTTCATGGGGTAGAGTATTAGTCAAAAGCACAGAAAATCTCAAGCATATATAGTGACGAAGACCAGTATAAAGTAGGAGCATCACATTGACTAAGCCTCCAAAAACAGAGGCCAGCCCGGTAAATACTGATCTCCATGAAACCCAGATCTATATGCATATCCCAAATACAGGATGATGTATACATGGCAGCACGGTGGCTTAGTGGTTAGCATTTCTGCCTCACAGCACTGGGGTCATGAGTTTGATTCCCGACCATGGCCTGATCTGTGTGGAGTCTGTATGTTCTCCCTTTGTTTGCATGGGTTTCCTCCGGGTGCTCCGGTTCCCTCCCACACTCCAAAAACATTATGGTAGGTTAATTGGCTGCAATCAGATTGACTTTAGTGTCTGTATATTAGGGAATTTAGACTGTAAGCTCCAATTGGGCAGGAACTGATGTAAGTGAGTCTCTCTGTACAGTGCTGCGGAATTAGTGGCGCTATATAAATAACTGATGATGAGGACAATAAAACGTTTATATAATTGTGAGATCTATTCAATAAAATTGTCCCTATATGAAATCACATAAGTAATTTGAAGTTATCTTGCTTTTGTTGTACAACTCACATTATCCAAAGACATTCAATAGATCCATACATGAACAAGGAAACTAGTATGTTTTGTTTAGGCAATTTCCCCAACCATATGGGTCCCTATAGCATGGAAGGGAAGCATATCAAATATATGAGTCACATAAAAACCATTTTGAACTCCCCAAATTTCTTTTTTCCTGTATTACGAACGGCAACATGGGTGCATTATGGTGTCCATTATGTGCAAAGAAAATGTAAGGCAGACAACCATGCTTGCTGCATAAGAGTGCTCCATACCAGCCTTGCCAACATAGTTATCCAGTTCTCCCCATACTACCTTGAGAGTCACCATCTTGTAAACCTTTACACAAATGAAAACTGCTGTTTCATTTTGCCCTATCTCTTCCTGCCTACAGTCTTCATCATTGTTGGGAAATTTAAAATGAACCCCCGATCCAGAGAATCTGCCAGCAAAAAGTGAGAGAGGGGACTTTTCCTCCCCCATGGAATTTCAATACAGAGCCCTTGCTTTCAATGGCAGGAGGGTTGAAGAAGAGAAACATTACATAAAGCTAAGCGCAGGGAAGAGGAGAGGGCGGGGGAGACAGTCAGAGACAGAGGGAGTCCAATACTACTAAGAGTGACTGCTGAAGGAATTAAGACATTCATTCATTATCAGTTATTTTTCATGGGGTATTGGAGCTGAGAAAAGCCACAGAGACCCCTTACCCTACCCTTCATTGTAATCCTTTTGGAAAAAAAAAGGAAGCTAAGCACTTAACCTCTTCTCTGCCTGAGGAACCTGTGAAACAGGGTGCTGCTATACTGTTTAGTAGAAAATGGGTTAATAGAGGTTCAGGGCTGTCCACTAAAGTGTCCTTATTTTATTTATCTTCTTGCCACAAATGTTACACATTCATCTTTTTTACATTTTATCTACCACTTTTTCCTTTTTTTTTTTTTATAGCTGTTATTTTATTGTTAAATAGGCAACTAGCAAAATAATTACATTGTGCTTATTTTATTATTACTTTTATATTCAGACTTCACATCAGTTTCAGAAATAAAACTGTACCCATGATGTAATCTGAAGTCTGATTCAGCTTCTAAAATATAGCTGGAAATTCTGTTTCCTCTGTTCATTTATAATTCACTTCAGGTGCATATATCTCCCTAACACTATAATAGTAATTCACCAAATTCAGGAATAATCAGAAATAATAATAATAAAAAACTTGGAAAGTGCCTGGTCCCAAGAGCTAGCAAACTATGCATCTGAGTGTTTCCGTTTTCTTTCACAGAGGCTGCTTTCTTCATTCAAAGTCGGAGGGCCAAACATATTCATGGCAGGATAGGCGGCTGTATCCCTCTGGCACATAATGGTGGTTGGTGATGGCGTTTGCAATGTTCCCTCCGTGGTGGGTTCTCTTAAAGCCCATGTCTAATTCTATTCAAAAGGCAACAAAGGGCCTTTATGTCTCTGAATCTCCGCACCACAGCTCATCTGCGCACACGCACACACACACACACACACACACTGCAAAGAAATCTGCGCAGGATAATGCCAGCAGCAAATCTTGTATTTTATATACAGGCTGATTGCCTTAAAAGGGAAAATACCCCCTGACCGTAATAATCTTACCCCTCTCTGTCAGCAACTATGAACATTTCCCTACACCACTTTCTAGTTTTGCTCTCCTATCCATCACCTCCTCTGGTCTAACTTTCTTGCGACTTTTACCTAATGCCTTTGAGTTGCTGCTTCCCAGTTATACTTCACTTGCTCCCCTTGTAGAGGGGAGGGGGCATAGTTGCTTTAGATGCTCTCCTCTTTCCAGAGAAAGGAGCAGCCACATCCGGCTGGTAGCTATGATTAGGATGTAATACTCTCTCCCCAGGGCTCTGATGAATTAATTGATGTTTAAATGATGGAAAGATATTGGCCTGGGATAACACAAGCAGGTCTGCAGGAGCGCTAAGGGAGAGCTGCATTACTAGGCTTCTACGGCTGACTATTCTAAGGCCTTTCTGCAGCATGACAAGTGAGGAAATTGTAATTGCATTACTTCTTGAAGTGGAACTAAACCCCAAAACAATGAAAAAAGTATAGAGGCATCTATTATTACACGTGGATAATGTTTATTTTATACTGAGAGTGATTTATTATCATAGGTGCAGTATCCCACAGCTCTGATTAGTCTACTGAACGGTTAGAATACTGAAAAGAAATACCTGATTGGTTGCTATGGACTGCTGCACATTTGCTTGTGTTCTAAAACCCCCCAGTGAATTATATCCGAACTATAACCTCCGCTTTTGCTGACTGGGGTCTGCCATGATGTAGGGTCCGGAAGAAGGAGATACTCTTTCAAATATGGAGGGAAATTCAAATTCGACAGTGACGGAAATGCTCTGCTCTGCTGTAGGTTGAGTGTAAGTAAGAATGTAAGTAAATAAAGGAATTTTAAAACAGGGTAGTTTATATGTTGTTCCAAGTCTGTGACTAGTGATGTGAGGCAGATTTTCCCAGTAGCGTGCAGTGAGCAACTTCTAAATAAACAGTGTACTGTTCATCCTCCACCAACATATCAAAATATATTTGCCCTAACAAATGGATACATTGCAGGCACTTCATCAATGCTGAAATTAAATATAAAACATGTATACATAGGAAGTGTAAAACCAATCTGATGGGTAATTTTACTAATTAAAAAGACACTAGTCATACAGAAAATAAGAGCTTCTAGCCAGATGTGACTTGTGTGGACTGTTCGGATTCTTATGCTCCCCAGAGTGATATTGTGCAGACAATTGATCTTCAGATGCTTGTCTGTTTTACCTTGTATACAATGTAAATACGCAGACAGAACCGTTTTATTGGCTGTCTGATCAGGACAATGAATGATGTGGGAGAGCGAGGTAATGAAGGGTTCTAAATCAATGCCTTGGCCGGTGGTTGAGCAGATGAGAGAAGTGCAAGATATCTGCACTCTTTCTAATATTTATGTATAGATAGTCTGAATCCTTACAGTTCCATCATACTACATGCTTCAAGCATGTCCTTCAGCAGGTTTCATTTCAATACATCTCCTTATGTAAGTATATCTTGCTTTTCCAGATTATGCAGTTAAACAGAATGTATTTTACTGTTAAAGGTTCATTAGATCCACAATACAAGTTTTCTTTATATAAAAGAGCTACAGTACTAGCAACATTCACAATTATAGGGTGTTCCTGACAAATTGTTCTTCCTTCTCTCAGCTTCCTTGGACCCACCTGGGAACTCCCAAAAGACAAATTTGGCATATTCTGAGCACAACCAAGTGTCAGATTACTTCCTATAGCCCCCCTCTTTATCCTCTATTATTAATAGAACCTGGGAAGTACATCACATGGAACATATTACAGGTGTCAGTCATGGCTCCAGTTAAATTCTCAAGCATGTGTGCTGCCTGGTCTGCATACCATGGGGCCAATCCTCCCCTTCAACATGGCTTGTATCCTAAATGCTAGGAAATCCAGAACAATGGGACAACTCCAATACCCCTACTACCCTTCTCTCCTCCCACACCCCCACTCACTCTCCCTCTGACAATGTGACAAGTCTTCTTTTCAATTCCAAGACACCCAGCCCAAAACCTTCAGGTGCACACTCTATGGATGACACTTATTATTCATATCCGATTGAGAAATTATTGAGAAAAAAAAGCCTAATTAGTTTGTATTGACTTTGTATGCATGTGCTCTGTATTCCCCTCCCCTCTCTGTCTACTGTTTTCCTCTCTTTCATTTAGCATTGGAAACAAACACTGAATAAAAAAGTTTTCTCTAAAATATTCATATATATGTAAAAGTTTAAGGATAACGTCTGAACTGAAGATGTTACAGATAAATACTGTCGCCCACATAACAGTTTTTCTCAGTGTGGCTGGCCACATACATTACAATGTTCAGACTGAAACACAAAATCAGGATCTGGGTCTATTTTGGGCACACGTGGGTGGTTAAATAACACACGTTTGTCTCTTCGTTGGGAAGACCAAATAGATGGATCTGATGGGGATAAACTTGCCAACATTTTTGATCTCCCCGCAAAAAGGTGACCTAATACATTGGGGGAAGGGGATTGACATGAATCACTGGGAATTGCATCATTAAGCCTGCGCCCCCATCACTTCACTAGGGAGATGGGCAGAATGCGGGAGGCTGTTCTGCTCTCCAGGGAGTCCTTGAGAACTCCTAGAAATTCTGGAGTCTCCTATGGTTGGAGTCATATCAGTGTGGTTTGCCGATCACATAGAGTAGTCACTGTCTGGCTGCATCTTCAGTTGGAAATAATTGAATGTCAGTGGAGCCCGACACACGTGGCAATTTGGAGCCAACAGGACTGGACAAATTAGTAATATCTGTGGTCTAATTATTAATGGTCGAAAATTTCTATGGCCGCCCATTTTCGCCCCCGATAGGGCATTTCCCTATACATCAAGTGGCCACTGCCTGCTACAGTGGCGCTATCACCGCCAGTAACCACTGCTGGCATTAAGATTCCCCAGGTGGGGAAGTATATTTAACAAGGCTCACCGTGAAGCTGCAATTCGTATTCTGCTATCAACTTCTCAGGATGACGATAACAGAAGAAAATTAATGAAAAAATGCTTTATTCTTTGAAAAAAAATTTTTTTCAATGGACAATATTTTTAACACATATATTTGTTTTTAAGATATTTTTATATATTTTGTTACAAATATTATTATTCTTTTTAAACAACATGGAACTGTAGTCTGGGCTTTCAGCTACACTGTACATGCATGATCCGGCTGTCCAGATCACGTATGCACGTGTCCCCCTCACACTGACCCAGCTGGGGTCCAGTATTGCAAAGGCAGAATTTACAAATAAAGGCGATAGGTGATTTTCTATCTCCACAATAAGCGATGATAGAAAATGAGCATTATCGCCTGATATTAATAAAAAGACCCCAAAGTCTCTGTCATAGAGGGCCAGCGGGACAGGAGGGAGCTGCACTTACCAGTACACCGCATGAGCCCAGTTTCATCAGCACAGGTACTGCCCCCTTAGTCTCCAAGTCTCTGTCATAGAGGGCCAGCGGGACAGGAGGGAGCTGCACTTACCAGTGCACCGCATGAGCCCAGTTTCATCAGCACAGGTACTGCCCCCTTAGTCTCCAAGTCTCTGCTCTGAACAGAGCAGGGATCGGACTGGGCGCCTCTGTGCGGGAGGTGCCACATGAGCAGTGAATCCCATGCTGGCATTGATGTCACACATCCTGCAAGGAAGCCTCTCTCGCTATCGATGTCAAAATTCTAAAATTCAGCCAAAGTATGAAAATTTTACATGTGTACCTGAGAATGTTTTTTTTTACTGAATCAACTTGTATTTTACGTAGTCCTTCAAATCTATAAACCAAATACATTAAGAAATACTTGAATGAATAGCTTCCCTAGAGTAGATATCCCCAGCTCCCCCCCTCCTACAGTATTAGATGAAGACAATTTATTTAAGGTAAATGATGCCATGGGATGCTGTTCACACAGCAGCACACTCACATACAAACTGTCTGCCAGTGTGCAGCCGGTACAGCACAAAGCACAGCTCCGCTTGTAGTAAACGTTCTCCATCTGAATATGAGACTACCGTGTCCTCCTTCCTACTTTATTGCTATTCACTCCTCACTTATATTTCTTCCATTTGTCCTTTTCGTCTCATACTTTATTTTACTTAATGACTTCTGCATCTCTAACTTTAACATTATCTTTACCACAACCTCTGACAAGAAAACTCCCTCTCCTCCATCTCTGCCTTCCAAACACATGTTTCCTCCCCGCTCCTGGTGACTCCCTGTGCATGGTGTAACGCATCAAGAAGGGAAGAGGTGCTAAGCCATCCTTTAAAACTCTGAGCTGCTTAAGTCGGTTCTGGGCATATTGTTTGCTAATAAACTCATTAGCAGCCGAGCATATTATCCTCATTAATTAGGCAAGACAACGAAGCTGGGTGCTCTATTCTAACATAGCTATGAAAAGATTTACTCTACTGTCAAATCTTCAAAAGATTAACCCTGTCGCGCCAAACTATTCCGAAACTGAATACTGAATACTTAAAATTAAAGTGCAAACTGTTAGAAATCTCTCAGTATACACAGCAGCAAGATGTAAGGCTTTCTTTTACATTCCAAACTCAATATATTGCTAAATAATTTTAACTCTTAAGACAACCAAGAGCTGGTACCAAATATAATATGGGAGTAACCGAGTGCAGGCTTATTTCTTCTCTGGCTTTATTTCAAAATATTGCCTTATAAAGGGCCGGTGCTAGGGTCCATGGCGCCCTAGGCAAAATCGGCGCCATCTCCCCCCCCCCCCCGCAAAAATCGGCGCCCTCCTCCCCCCTCACCCCGCCTTTTCTTACCTTGTCTCACCACTGCCGCCTCTCTGCTCCGTCTCCTCCCCTCCACTCACTGACATTAGTGAGTGGAGGGGAGGAGACGGAGCAGAGAGGCGGCGGTGGTGAGCAATAGCCTCTTCCCCCCCTACCCATGCATCTGAATGCTGTGCGGCGGCCGTGACAGGTATGGTCAGCGGTCGCCGCACAGTTTTAAAATTAATTTCCAGTTCTGTGGCGCCCTCCAGGCGCCCTCCAGAGCCCGGCGCCCTAGGCAAGTGCCTAACCTTGCCTAATGGGAGCGCCGGGCCTGGCCTTATATTGTCTTGGCAGTTGTCTATCGTGACTATTTAATGCCTTTTGGGGTGTGGTTTACAAGCCCGCCATTGCTAGATGTAAGTCCATATACCTGGGAGGTGCGTGTATCTGATTTTAGCAGCATTTTTATGCAGTTTGAAGCATATAGGTCAGTGTAGGACCTGCATACATTGAGGTGCCCTTGACACCGGGATGCAAGCTTATATGTTTTGATCAAAATATGAACCAATAATGCAGTGTTAAGGATAAGCACTTACAACAACTGTTTTTGTGACTTGTAAAAATGATTTTATGCTCAGTTTATGGAGTATACAATTAAGAAGCTGTTGAGCTATACCTGAAAATATATATTTTCATAAATTTTATAGGAGGATTATCTACGCTTTTACCTTTCTTTGACTGTCAGAACAAACTTGTTTACACAGAAAATCATCTGTAAGTCACTAACTGCACACTGCCCTATTTAACTGAAAGCTGTCCCCTTTCCCGATTCACTCACTTGACTCAATTAATGTACTGTCCTGAAAGAATGTGAACTTTTTTTAAAAACTCTTTTACACTGACGGTAGGTGAGTACATAACAATACTTTGAGAGCATAAAACTTAAAAGTATACCTCATTGTGCTACCATGGTCATATTTTAAGTTTATATTGAAAATAAATCCATGCTATTGTGACAGGGTGGGGGTCTAGGTCACTTGTCAAAGTAAATAATAATCTAACAGAAACTGGACATGTGTAAGAAAAAATTAAAACAGAGCAATTTCTTAGACATGACCAAAGTTATTGAAACAATGACAGAATTTAAAAATAATTTCTGGTTCTAGATGACTAACCACACCCAACACATAAGTGACCAATTGTCTTGCTGTGTAATACATATCCTTCAAAGGTTTAAATGGCTATAGAAGAAAGTTAGCGATATCCTGGCTGATCTGTCGGGACCATTGGGCAGCCAGATCTCTAACAGTTTTGGTCGTACATGGACACAGGTGTACATGGACAAAGCATAAAAATTACAGATGATCAGCACTCTAAATAAGTGCTTCATTAGTGGTCATCATCCAACCACAACTGTCCATCCAGTGTGATATCTGATTGTTCCCCATCAGATGTAGATCAGGATTGGCAGTGTTTTTGACCCATACATATGGCAATTTTCAGTGTGTATGCACATCTTTATAATTAAAATGCTTCGATGTCCTTTAGCTTATAAATTCTTTACTGTTGTTAAAATGAAAAGTTTCTAAACCAGCTGACCTTGATGCTTTACATTATGAAGTTTCCCATAAGAATATCCTAAATTTTAAGAGAGGGATCAGCATTGCCTTGAATCTTTGGCTTATAACTATTAACAGGGCTGACAAGAGAAACTTTGGGCTTAGGTGTGTCCACTTCTTGGCCACCACCAAGCTGGGCACGTAGTCTAGGGAGAGTTATTATTGCCCAACTATTGGATCATTCAGTCACTTTCCCAAATATAGTCCAGCTCAGATGAGCCATGGTTTGGTTGATGGGCCCAGAACTGGGGTTTCTTCCATTCACACCCACCATAATCATCTCCATCACCAGGGCCCCTAAGGGAGGCCCAGGCCTGGGTACTTTGTAACTGGCACCCCCTCTCCCCTTTCCATAGCCCTAAATACTAGAACCACTAACATGGAGGTTCTAACAACTGTAAAATATAAAGACTAGTAGGACACACTCAATGGGCTTGTTGGTCAATTTCTATATTTTTGTGTTACACTAACAATATAAGGTCAGGGAAAAAACAAATATAATAGGGCTCTTGACTGAGTGAGTCTGATACATACATGTAGCTTAGATGTCCCTAACAAGAAATCCTTTATTAAAATAAATTGTTATGTAGTGCCCCTTTAACTGAGTGCTATTTTGTGGACAAGGGCCACATGTAATTGTCATCAATAGATTCTTGCAATACTTCAGGTTCTTATGAATGAACAAATGCACCCAAAATGTATTTTTCGTTCCTGCCAGAAGATCTATGTGGCTATCAAAACATAGGATTGTTTTTAGATAGACATTGCATTCACAGTGCTGCTGATGACCGGCCAGGATCTCAATCAGGAGAGGATGTCTGAGGTGACAAGGTGAGGACAATATTTTCCATAAAAATAGAGAACACTTTAGGTACTGTGGAAATTAATTAATGGCAGATAAAACCAGGTATGATTGGACCCAGACGCTGCCCACTCAGGGTGTCTGTGTTGGGGCATTTCCTGACAGCTCTCTAGCTCTACTCCTGATTGGGATTTCCAAGAGGAAATGGTTGACACTGGCACAGAATATATAAAGATTCACTCCTGCCCGGTTGACAGTAGAACCCGTACACCACCAATCTCTATGGGTTTCTGAGTTATATCCTTCACTTGGGGATAAGTACCAACTACAGGATGATTAACTCAGAACAATGAGCTATATGTCTTTCTTAGTGGTGTTCTGTAAATCAAGCATTGTGGTTGAGCACAAGCTGATTAATTCCTCAATGACCTGTGGAGGATCCATGCAGGTTACCTTATCCTTTATATTGTCATTCAACCCTTTACAGTATTGATAATGTTGTAAAGCAATGTTCTAGTTGGTATTGTCCACCTAGTGCAGAAAAATCTTGTGGTATATTTCAAGATAGATCAATACCATTTGCCTTATCACACAGTCCTGGTTTTCATAAGAACCACCGAGGAGAATGGCTACAGAGACTAGCAGCCAGCCTCTCATTAATGGTGCCATGGGATGGCAATGGTTTTCAGTTCTATTGCAGTTAGCAAATAAAATTCAATTGGCTGAGAAATCATGTTATTTGTGTAAAATCTTATGCCCAAATGTTTTCATGGGTATTCATAAAACACAATGAAAATAAAAGCTGAGTGCATTCAGGCACTCTCGCTACTAAGCCTGGGGATAATATAAGTAATGTCTCGCAGGACTGCATGGTATATACTAAAATTCATTTTTTTTTTTTCAGTTACTCCCTAGATAGAACCCTTAATGGAGACACTGTACAGGACAGTTGTGGGTAGCACTGCCTCCATGTTTACAAGGATGTATAATCTCACTCATCGACACCCAGACACACTTTTCTACCACCAACCTCCTCACAGGTGCCTCCTACAGGGTTAGCTCCACTGTAAGAGCCTGAATCTACAAAGAGCTGCAAGCTGGGATACGTTGAAAAAATACACTATCTTGAAATGTAAGAAGGAAAATGTGATGTATGAAAATAATTTCAACTGACAATAAGTAGAGCTTGATTATATTTAACTTTACACACCCTTAAAATTATACATGAATACTTACTTTTATTAAGAAAATAGTTATCTAGTCAATCTGTTCATATTTAGAACTTATATAAAAAAAGTAACATCTAACAAACCTCTGCACCTACTTGTACTATTTGGTAGTTGTGTTATTATTATTATTATTATTTTGAAATCAACTTAGTTGTTTCCCATATACTGATGCCTATGTATCTGTCAATGAAACACATTATAAAACTATAAATGCTTATATTTGACATGATACTTTTAACCCCCAGCATTGGATTGCAACCCGTTGTTCCCAGAGTTCTCTGTCTCCGAGATCTGGACACAATTGTCACAGCTCAATGTCTAACAGTGAAGGTGAACTATTGTAGCATCATTATTATATCTGGTTTTGCTGTAACACGTGATTGACACTTCAAAAATCATGGGGTGCTATGAAGCAGACTGCACTAAAACATTTAACCCTACACTCATCTACTGTTAAGCAACAGACTTGTTAATCTCATTAGAACAGATCCCTATGTAAGCCAATTTAATGCTGAGCACTTTTTCTATTTTGACCTTGACATGACCTCTGAGAAATATATGCAACAGTTATATGCAACAGTTAGTAGAAATTAGTCAAGTGAATGACACTGGTCAAATGGGCATCCTAAGCTTCTGTACTAGTACTTTCACAGGAAAATAGCAATAGGTGTAGAACCTAACCGAACTTCTCTGAAGCCTTAGGTGACAAATGACATAGCAGCTGTCTCATTCTTTAAACAAACAAATATTAGGTGTAATAGTTGTATTGTGCACTATACAAAAGAAAATATTGTCATATGTAATCATTATTGTGACTAACCGGAAAAGAAAACATTCTTGCTCCACTTGTACGTCACACTCTAGCAGACACTTGAAGTAAGCTGTAAGCCATTTTAGGGAAAAGGAAATTTTGATTATAAATGCACTATGTTTTGGTTTGTATTATATGTATGTTTTACTATATATATGTTAGACTGCATGTTTGTTATACTATATGTATGTGTGATATGTTTGTGTTACATGTATGTTATGGGTATTATGAAGAGTGTAAATTATCAATTTTTGTTTGAGGAATTCTAACAGTGGAATCTCACCATGAATACGCTGACAAGTTGAGAAGGAAATAACAAAGGGGTTGGCATATGTTAAGCTGAACGCAAATTGCGTTCTTGGCTTATAATGCGCTTTATTACATTTGAGCATGTGCACAAAGCACTAATTTCGGAATCAGTGCTTTGTGCGCTTGTCCGGAAGTAAATAAGTGTAATATATGCCAAGAGAGGGCTTCAAAAATGAGAGATTCTGAGTTTCTAGCATTAACATAGAAAGTGAGGAACAATCGAAATGAAAGTGTTATATAGCTATGAAAAGGAGTCTGGAATAAAAGACGTTACAGGAAAATAGAGTTTAGATTTGCAGTGGAGAAAGTTAACTACATAACAGGGATGTGAAGGAATGTTGATAGGTAGAAGGCAAAGGGTATTTTAGACTGAAAGATAAAAAGAATACAGCAAAATAAAAGACACAGTAAAACTGACCACACACAGTCTGATCCTGCCGCTCAAGCCAAAGGTCACATAACAGGATTATCGTTCAATTTGGCCACACACATGGGTGGTCAAATTGGATGTGAGCTAGCCGATTACTTGGATTACTTCTGTCTCCATTGCCGTCCATTAGTGCGTTCCTTAAATGACAGCACACAGAGGTCAACTTTCCACTGCATTTTCTGCGATAACTGATAATGATAATCTCATTTTCACCCAACACATAACGTGAAATCAGACCAGTTGCCATATAACGCAACATGTGCAGGCTCCTTACGTTTATAAAGTGAGGGACTGCAGATAGATGCAAAGTGAAAGAAATACTTGAATGAGAGAGAACATATTACTGAAAAAAATAGGTAAAGTTTAGAATCACCGTGAAAGAATGCTGACAGAGTGAGTGTGAGAGAATAGTGATAAAAATATAGAAAAAGAATGATAAATGCATAGTGAATAGACATTTAGAACGAGTGTTAATGTATGCTCACATATAGAAAAAGAAAGTATGTTTATTATGAGATTGTTTGAAAGAATATAGTTAGAAAGTGAACGAAACTTTAAGGTGGGTTTAAAGAATGGAGATAAACAGAAGAACATGAATTAAACATTATGATGAGTGTGAAAAATGCAAATAATATAAAGAAAAAGATCAAATGAATGTGAAAGAATACTGATAAATAGAACATGAAGGAAGGTTTAGAGTGAATGTGAAAGAATGCTGATAAATAGAAAGTGAAGGGAAGTTTAAAGTGAATGTGAAAGAATGCTGATAAATAGAAAGTGAAGGGAAGTTTAAAGTGAATGTGAAAGAATGCTGATAAATAGAAAGTGAAGGGAAGTTTAAAGTGAATGTGAAAGAATGCTGATAAATAGAAAGTGAAGGGAAGTTTAAAGTGAATGTGAAAGAATGCTGATGAATAGAACATTAAGGAAGGTTTAGAGTGAATGTGAAAGAATGCTGATAAATAGAAAGTGAAGGGAAGTTTAAAGTGAATGTGAAAGAATGTTGATAAATAGAAAGTGAAGGGAAGTTTAAAGTGAATGTGAAAGAATGCTGATAAATAGAACATTAAGGAAGGTTTAGAGTGAATGTGAAAGAATGCTGATAAATAGAAAGTGAAGGGAAGTTTAAAGTGAATGTGAAAGAATGCTGATAAATAGAACATAAAGGAAGGTTTAGAGTGAATGTGAAAGAATGCTGATAAATAGAAAGTGAAGGGAAGTTTAAAGTGAATGTGAAAGAATGCTGATAAATAGAAAGTGAAGGGAAGTTTAAAGTGAATGTGAAAGAATGTTGATAAATAGAAAGTGAAGTGAAGTTTAAAGTGAATGTGAAAGAATGCCGATAAATAGAAAGTGAAGAGAAGTTTAAAGTGAATGTGAAAGAATGCCGATAAATAGAAAGTGAAGGGAAGTTTAAAGTGAATGTGAAAGAATGCTGATAAATAGAAAGTGAAGGGAAGTTTAAAGTGAATGTGAAAGAATGCTGATAAATAGAAAGTGAAGGGAAGTTTAAAGTGAATGTGAAAGAATGCTGATAAATAGAAAGTGAAGGGAAGTTTAAAGTGAATGTGAAAGAATGCTGATAAATAGAAAGTGAATAGAAGTTTAAAGTGAATGTAAAAGAATGCTGATAAATAGAAAGTGAAGAGAAGTTTAAAGTGAATGTAAAAGAATGTTAGTAAAAACAAGGTGAACAGAGGTTTAGAGAGAATGAAACTGCTCATGAAAATGACACTTAGTGGTATATTTATCAGGGCTTTTGCATATTTAACAAAAGCCCCCAATCTGGTTAAGGTATGGAGAGGACTATTACCAAGGACTTGTACAGCTGCAGTCCTCATATTGCTATCTCCATCTCAGGATGGAGAAAGCGGGTGGTCATTCCAGGAAAAAAATGCTTTATAAGTAAAATAAGGCATTTTTCTTTCTTTTTCTTTCCTCACTAACCTGAAACTAGAAAACCAAGTCTGAGCTTCCAGAGGGACAGTGCACTGGCCTGGTGAGCGATAAGACTCCTCTCACGACTGCCAGTGAGCACTGCTCAGTTGACCCTTTGCCATTTTCTTGATAAGGTGTGCAGACACAGATTTTCTATCGCTGCCTATCTTCAATATAGCAGGGTCTTGATAAAGACCCCTTACACAGTAATATAATGCTGACAGACAGAAACTGATGGAAGTATAAGGTAAGTGTGAAAAATGCTAATAAATCCAATGTGAAGACAAGTCTAGAGTGTGTAAAACATGCTAAATAGTACAGATTGAACAGAAACTTTATTTAATTTTTTATCTAATGAATAGAAAGTGAAGTTTTAAAATGTGAGTTTGAAAAAATAGTTATAAGTAGATCACCGATAGGAAGCTTAATTTAGCCACCTATATACAGATCTGATCATTTTCTTGCACCAAAGTTAACTATATTTTCATCACGTTGTCACCCCCCAGATAGACACATATAAAAGAACTGACTTCAAAAACATTTAGATTCAATTGATCGTTTGTGACCCTAAACACAGTACAATTTCAATGTGGCATACCACACGCATCCAAAATTTATATTCCATACATGTATACTAGTAAACATTGTTTCCAACATGATCAATTTTAAGTTGCACGCAATGATCATTTTAGAGATTATGACCAACAGCCAATGCCAGGGATGTACAACTGACTTCACATTGATCAGGTTAGATCATTATAGGACTTTTGCTGCCAATACTAAATTATATGCATGGAACTAGATAAAAAAAAGTTGATCTGGGCGATCGGGTCTGTCCGATGCTACAAAAAAGAAAGCTAAGTAAAGTTAAGAGAGACGATGAAAGAATGCTAAAAATAAAGGAAAAATAAGAATGAGTTTATGGAAGAATGCTGGTAAATGGAAAGCAAATGGAAGCTTAGATCAAGTGTGGAAGAATACTGATAAAAGTACTAGATTGAAAGTCTAGAATGAGAGTATGAACTAATGCTGATAAATATACAGTTATAGTAAGTCACAGATAAGCATGTGAAATAAAACTGAAAAATAGAAATCTAACATGAGAGTGTGAAAGATTGTATCATAAGGGAAATTATGTAATTAGGTGATAAAATATACAGATGGATAGAAGACTGCAGACACTAATTTAAAAGTAAGTGATAGAAAAGGAAGCATTAAAAAAAATGGAAAGAAAGGACATGACTACGAAAGGTTTTAAATAATACAGAATGGTTGGAAATCTGTAGAATTCAGAACAAGAAGGAATTTAGAGATAGAAACAATAGGGAATGCATCAGTGGAAGAATAGAGATTATTACAAAGCGGAGTTAATAGAATACAGAAAGGCTGAGAATAAGGGAAATAAGTAAGAAGTGGATGGAGTGAGGATGGATGAGTGCACAGAAAGAGTGTGAGTGAGAACAGTGACAGGCCAGAGGTGATGTGTGAGCCAGGCATGGGACGTGAAGAGAGAAGCAGCGCAGTCTGAGCTGCCTGGGAGCAGTTTGGATCACGTCCAAAGTAAAATCAGCCCTGAACAATATTATTGTCCGCCTGTCTATTCAGGAAAATTGTTTTCTTTGGGCTGAATATAAATGACACAAAGCCAGAGTTACATCACCGCAGTGGGCAGCGAACTTAACCCCAGAATCCCTCCGGCAGCCTGGACTGTGGGAGGGGGCGGCTGGGGAAAAGGGGCTGGATTGTTCTTATGTCTGTGAGACTATAAATAGATGAAATGCTCTTTCTATTCTTTTTGAGGGTGTGAATAAAAATCCATTGAAGCTGCATTTTGGAAGGAGACAGTAACTTGATGCATACACCCCCCTCATTATCCCCACAAACCTAAAAACAAAGGAAAATAAAAAATATTGCGTCGGATTGTATCAAAGAAAAATGTCACAAATGTGAAGTATAACGTTGTTCTATTGCACAAAACAGTTTTTCTCTACCTTCTAGATTCCCTTATGACCGTTCGATATTTCATAGTTTCCCTTTAAAACTTGATTTGTCTCCATAGAAATCAAGTGGCAATATATATCAGGGTTTCTCATAGTGCCTCGTATGTTGAGAACTTTGCTCTGCATGTAAGGGTGAGATATTTAGTGAAACAGGCAGTGAGATTATTTTTTATGTGTATTGTTTAAATAAGTTCTCAAAATATTGCTTGTTGGGGTTATGGGGATTTTTGAGAAACCCTGGTGTAGACCAATGTTGTACAGGTTTTTCATGTAGATATGCCGTTTGAAAAAGAAAGTGGGAAGATATTCAGTACAAAATTATTTGCAGAAATGGATCTGTCTTAATAATTACTGGTGTTCAGGATGTATAGTTGAAATGCATATTGTCTCTTAAGTTTGTTTAAGTATAGCATGCCTTGTAAAATACATCTACATATACATGTAGTAACAGGTGCAACATTCTGAAGATATATCTGCATAAGATATGTGTCACAAAATAAGAATTGAAAGGACATATCAATTCCTCCTGCTGTCACTTTGATTACCCTAAACAAAGCTGCTTGCATATTCCTACTAGTTTGTTAGCATATATCAGTTTTATACTATATTCTCTATGTTTTTATTTCTCCAGAAGCTTGCATTGCTCTTAAATACACAATGTTCATTTTATTAATTTTTTAGATCTCCAACAGATTTTCATAAAACCTATGTTTCTTTCTAGACTAAAATCCCCAGACAGTGCATTTCAAAACATTTGAGCAGTCAAGGGTTAACTCTGTCAGCCCCCTCAAATGCAAGATATATGGAAATTGTAATTGAGTGTCAACTTGCGATGAAATTCAATCCCCTTTACACCCCAAATGTAATTTAGAAGCTCTGTGCGATATTTACTGCAATGCTAACCACATTTTAGAGCATAATTACATTTCTAGGGAACTCACAGCCAAAAAAAAGGAGAATTGTGTCGGCTTTAAAGCCCCCTGCGGTGGGACAGAATGAAAGGGGGCGGGGGGAGGGAGTGAGACAGAAGAAGTGAGTGCAGAAGAAATTGAAATGGAAAGATGAAGCTTTTACGACAGATAAACCGTGTATCAAGTGAAAGTCACTAATGGAGTATGTTAGGTTTAGTCTGTATCAAGCTGCATGAAAACGGTACAAAAACTGCAGAAGTAAAACAGATTTACATGGTGCACTTATGTTGAGACATGGGGGGTATATTTACTAAACTGCGGGTTTGAAAAAAATGGAGATGTTGCCTATAGCAACCAATCAGATTCTAGCTGTCATTTTGTAGAATGCACTAACTGAATGAAAGCTAGAATCTGATTGGTTGCTATAGGCAACATCTCCACTTTTCCAAACCCGCAGTTTAGTAAATCTAGCCCATGGTTTTTGTTTTTCCAGTACAGTTGGACTCTATTACAATGCTTACCACATAAAATATAATTAATTTATTATATACAGCACAAGCAGATATGTCTGTGACTGAACCTAAGTTTGCTTCTGCCCATAATTTGGTCAATTGTGCCAGATCCAAGATGGCAGCAACAACATTGACCTCTAGACATCTTTATAGCATACTTACCTACTTTCTCTAATCATCTGTTTCCGGGAGATGGGCATGACTGGAGGGAGGGAGGGGGCGTGGCGGTGCAAATAGCATAATTTTTACCCCGCCCTGCAGCGAAAATGACATTTTGTCGCGTTATGGGGGCGGGGCCGGAATGACTGCAGCGGGATGCGGGAGATTTGCCAGCTCTCCCGGGAGTCCGGGAAACTGACCCGAATTTCGGGAGTCTCCCGGACATTCCGGGAGAGTTGGCAAGTATGCTTTATAGCTGCAGCCAGGCCTGGTGTCTGCACTTCATATAAACATAACTGCAGCTACTACTACTTGAGTACTTTATCCAAACTTTGAAACTGAATACCCACTCAATCAGTGATTACATTTCATCCCACTATTTTAATTGAATAAATAAGAAGAACTAAGGCCTTGTACATATTGGCACCAATAATGCATTGATAAAGCCGCAATGGTCCATCGCACTGAGGGTACCTTCATCACACTGAAAATGTTTCAAAAAAAGATGGTTCTGCATACAGTACGAACATTCGCCAAAAGGTTCAATAAACCCTAATTTTCCAAGGATTCGCAGTGGAACAAACGCACCCTCAGCAGGATACACTGAAGATGCCGGCTCCTCGCTTCTGCCCGTTCAGGGAAATCTGAAACAGCAGTTTACAATGCACTGGTGTGTGCAAGGCCATAAAGTATACTATTGCCACACTTTGTACATGTCTATTTTCTATATATTATTATTGCTATGTTTCTTTGTATGTTCCCTCAATTAATGCTTTTTTCCAAGTATGCATGAGCCCAAATTCATTAGGTACTTGTTACTTATAGGGACACCACTGTGTTTTGCAGCACCACCGTCACCCAACTCTGGGAAGAAATTTTATAGGTTTGCCCCCCACCCCCCTTCCTGGGATGCAGCCCCACCAGGAAAGATTCATAACTCTCCTATGCGGAATTCAATCCATTGGACCAAATCTTTGTTCATTATTTACCATCCTTGAATTATAAAAATGATCTATCGATGGTATAGACTGCTTGTAATTAGGTTGTGCTAGGACTATAGACTATGTTGCTTTTTATTTTCAACCTAAAATCCACCCCAAGAAAAATAAATAATAAAAAGTGCTACTATATGGTCACAATGAATAATATTTACTATGCAGAAACACATTTTTTTTGGCCACAGAAACCATAGGGAAATGACAAAGAGCTGAAGATACATTTGTATTCCCACATTCCACCTGTTTCAGCTTTGCAGGGACAAAATATTTAATTTAAGAGAACAAGCTTAGAAATGTCCAGCTGCTGTACATTATGTTTTCCTTTTCTGGTGTGTTCCCTGGAGCTGCTGTCCCCTCTCCCTCCTTATAATTACAATATATTTGGGAGACACAAGAGTCTCCTGGATACAAAAGCCGCACAAATAACAAGCCAGATAAAGCCAACACCGGATAACTAAAATGGAGGAGACTCGTTATGTGAAGCTAAGTGTTTGCTCTGGTGTTGCCCCTAATTGCAGATAATAACTGTTCACACTGGGCCTCACAGGAAACAAATCTTTTTATTTTTTTTTTTCTAATTAACCCTTCTGTTGCTAAGAGAGGCAGAGTTTCTTTTTTTGCCTGGCAATTTCATTTACTACAACCATTGAATAGAAATTGGTCACCACCAAAATAGAAATGAGACGGTCCTTGGTGGTGTGGAGGGGCAGTGCCATGAGGTACACACAAGGCCGATACTAAAGAGAGCATAGTAGCTCACTACACCACCTAGTGTCTGTGTGCAGCGATGCAAGCCCAATGGCTTGATATCAAGGACATAGGCAGAGGGGGAAATGCATAGCATAACTTGTCGATCTACAGGTTTATTCAGTCAGTGAGAAATTTATTCTTGTTGGATCCTACACTGTGTATACTATACGTGTTCATGTCAAAATTTAAATAAACATTTACCCTTCCCTTTAGTAACCCCCCCTCTCCAATATTCATTCCTTTCCTTATCTATCTAGCAATCTAGTCCAGTCTGGTGGTATCTTGGGCCTGGTTTTGGTAGGTCAGAGATGGGTCTTGATTTTTCTTATTAAAATTTGTGAAGCATCTGATAACACATTGTGGTTCTACGATGGGTGATAATGTGCTCTCAAACAGCACAGGGCAGGGCTCTAGAAAGGCAGAGGAGCTGCACTCGTGTCATATATCTGTCACTATGCAGCTTACAGCAGGAAGCTGAGCACATATGAGACCTGATGATCAAAGCTGGATTTCAACAAAGGTAAGTGGTAAATAAAATGAAGAAAGATCATTGTGTGATGGGAGCTGGTGGTAAAGGGGTGGGAGATATTAAAGTGTTTCATTTGACTAGAGAAATCCTTTACCTACTTGCCTATCTTCCACCATATTAGAATGGCAGCGCTGTGTGTTAACTAGGGATCAAGAGAGGATGACAGGAATAAGTTTCATTTGGTTCCTGGCATCCCCAGTGCCAGCACATAGTATTCAAAGTGAATGTTTTGAGCTGCTTCCTCAATTGAAGGGGGCATCCTGTAATGTCATGTGATATCACAATGGTCCAAAGCAGTGTAGGAAGTGTATCAAGACGAAAGGCCTGGGGGGTGCAGAAGCTGTGGGACCCACAAGAGGTGACGAGAAGACTCCCACCCCCCCCCCCCCCCCCCCTCCAGGTGGTGAAAACCCCATGTGTATATGTGTTTTATTCGCCTTTAGGCGGTACATGGGGGCCCTTACAAAATTTTGCTAGCTGTAATGTTTAGTTATGCCCGCTGTTCAGATCTCACCTGTCTGATAGTACTATCAGATCAATGTAAACTGGATCAAATAGTAGCAGCTGTACGTTATAGTTTACAATGGCAACGTAAAATATTAAGAAGTAATTTCTGACTAAAGCATACTTCCCAAATGTCAAAATTTATCTGAGACGGTCCACATTTGAGGGCTCTATGCCACTGTCCCTTGGTTCGGGGAGTTCAGAGATGCTCTGCATAGCACACACTCACCTGCCACTGGTGCGCACATCAATGAATGGGTGTTAGGAGGGATGGGAAGGGCAGTAAAGCGCAGTCTAGAGCTTGAAAAGTACTAATCATGCCCCCATTGTGACGTGATCATGCTCCACTCACAATTCTCACAATGTGACCTTGTCCCTTGTCCAGCTTCCTGGTGCTCCAAATGGGAGGTATGCTAAAGAAAAGAAACCCAAACCTACAAATTGGCAAGCAGGGGAAGAGATTTTATAATCATGCAATAGTAAAGGACAATAGCTGTCCTTAAGAATTTAAAAGCAGGTGAGTTTCACCACTATCATATAAAATGAACATAATGCAATTTTTCTATGCTGCTCCATGAAATTGTGCTCTCCCGATCATGTGACTGGTTTGGCTGTGTGGGATAAACAGTCCCTATGCTACCCTTAACCTGTCTGTGCTGAGAGAGGATGGCAGCCAATAACACATTTGTGAGTTCAGGTTTCTCCTCTACAATGTTTGTTTTATAAAGGCATGAGAGTAATATCAGGGTACGCTATGATTACAACATTTTTCTTTTACAAATTGTACAAATGGTGAGAGAACTTTGCTGGTAATAGTTTAGAATGCTCTACAGACAAACATATAATCATTTTGAAGGTCAATGTTAGCAAACACATTCTACAGATACACTGGGTTATAACCCACATAATTCAGCGTTCATTTAGGGAGGGTAGTAAAGAAGTGTATTTCCCTAGGTTTAGGCTTGCTGCCCTGGGATTGTCTCTGCTCCTTCCGGAGCCTGTGATGGATGGAGCCAGTTTTTGAAGGAAGTTCTGTGTGCATTCTGGTTGTCGTGGTGATGCTGGGGAGGATCTCCTTGCTGTACACAGAGTCCCCTTTGTGCCCTTGTGTCCCATTCAGAGCAGCCACACTGGGAAATGCTTAGAGTCTGCTTCTAAACCTCTCATTCACACAACAGATAGGGGGCCACTTCAGCCGCTGTGTCATCACTAATTGGCATTACCCTGAAATGATTACATCATCTTTTGCTTACAATGTCAATATTTACTGGCCCCTCACAATTTCTCTATAACATATTTCAGTGACCAGGAATAATTATAATAGTATGCCAGTGACATTGTCACTTATGGGCTGTTTCGTCATCAATATCAATGGCAGATTAAATGGGTAGCCTCCAGGACCATAGCCCCAACATCTTTATATCTGTTACACTAGGAAACTATTAATTAAAAGGAATTTGTTCTACTAATCAGAACTGAGGTCTCTTCCAACTAAAAGCTCCTCCTTGTCGCCTGCACAGTGTTACAAATATGATACTGTCCATAAGCCTTTCCTATTCAGGAGAATAGATTCCTGGACAATACCATTGCCATGGAGGCTATTTAAGTCAATGCTTTGTCCACTAGGTTTTTAGGAGATGACACAGAACATCTACCTACAGACGACCTATGGACTCCTCAATGCAAGATAGTATATTCTGGTGAGCATGTGGAGCACTATAGAGTTAATGTACTAAAACATTATTCTATTTAAAGAGCACATTATTATTATTGTTTATTTATATATCACCAATCATATTTTGCAGCTCTATCCATAGAATATGTAACCATTCACATCAGTCCCTTCCCCAATGGATATTACAGTCTAAGGGGGGAATTCAATTAGCCCTAATGTTCCTCCCAACATCACTGCTGCGCACATTTTCAGGTACTACAGTACCTCAACATCTTGTATTTCACCTCACACCTCTTTGGGTTGTGAAAAGAAATCCACAATGTAACATTGCTACGGGGTGCTTTAGGACTGTTCCGGAGGCACTCTGCGACTAAATGAATCCCCCCCTAAATTCCCTACCACACACAGACATTATGGTCCATTTTTGTAAGAAGCCAATTAACCTACCAGTATACTTTTGGACTGTGGGAGGAAACCGGACCATACCCATGCAAACACGGAGAATACATACAAACTCTGAACCCAGAAGCACTGTGAGACAGCAATGCTAACCATTGTGCTACTGTGCTGACCCAGAGTATATCAATATTAAAGAGTGCATCAATATTTGTCCATATAACACATTTCTTGCTTCCTTAAACAGTTTTTAGAAATTATAAAGCATTGGTGTACAGAAGAGTAACTGCTTTTTAAGTATTTACTTTTACTGATGGAATCATAACGTACACAGGAATCCGCAGTATCTAGTTATTGTAAGTTAATGCTTGAGCTGAGACTGCATATGCATACCCAAGCCTTACATTAAAAGGTTAATGTTATAGACTATAGAAGATGCAAATCTCACAAGGGATTTGGGGTTATGACCATCTGACCCTATATAAGGATGGGGGTGTTCTGTGCCAAGCATAAAGAGGTGACAGTGGGGAGAGACTTCCTGTGGGCAGGAGGCCAGTGCAGTCTGTCTGAGAGCCATGCTAATCAGCACAGCGTGCGGGTACTCTCACCCATGCACAGCTCATCCTGAGGAATCGCTATTCTGCCAAAAGTGCACATTCCAGCATCAGGACATTCTGGGATAAATACTGTACTTTCTGTCCTTATGACCTGAGATTTTTGCAGCCTGTGTATACATTTTTTTACATTCATTCTGTATTTTATGATCCAGTTTGCTGAATATACAGAGTGAGACCTATTTACTAAATGTTGTTACAGCTCATTAATTTGAGCAGTGCAATTGTGTGGCCAAATGATTCTTATGTAAATATCAGTAACCAAGTTTGTGTTCGTTTAGGTAGCCATGTGCCAAAATCACTGATATGCCATTTACAATACATATCATGTAGAGTACTAAAAGAAAATCCTACCTCATACTAGAACCACTGTGTTAATAAGTAATACAGCAAAAGACGGAGAAATACAACTTTCAGTGAAAATAGAACTTGTGACCCATTATAATACCAAATTACTATATGACAAAACAATTGAGATGATAGGGTTCTATAGTTTCTGGAGCCCCCAGGACAGCTCCTAGCCCAGAAGATGGGGCCTTTGTATGAAGTGCCGATTATAAGTTCCTACGAGTAATAACAGGTGTGTTTTAATGGTCTTCACAATGTCGAAACAAGCTTAAAAGTGCATTCAATGATGGGACGTAGTAAGCAGCTGGCGCTCCCTGCCTATGTACATAACAAAAATGCTATTTTTAATGCTTTCAAAAGGTCCATTAGAAAAAATATTCTTGCCAATATCGTATATTCTATCTTTCTTTCAAGATCTCATATGCATCGGTTGGACATTGCTGCCCTAATAACCACTGATAGCCCATTGATGCTCCAAGGGACTCTCATTACTGCAGTTGATGTGAACCTTCTAAAAATGACCCTACAACAAACATCGTCAGAATGGTGATCCCCTTAATCTTGTTGCCAAAGAACAAGAACAAAATAAATAGATACAAAAAAATAATAATAAATAAATGTAAATGCATAAATGAAAGAATAGATGAGTAGGAAAGAAATAGAAGGGACCAGGGGAATTTGATGGAATTAAAAGCGTTGTTTTTTTTCCTGTATTTTTTGTTGCTGGTTATCAATTTTAGGTTTTATGAGTAGCAATCTGGTCTGTGAAATACACCATATGTTCTCAGTGATTCCGACATGACAGTTTATAGATTTACATCCATAAAAATTGCCTAAATGAGCTTGATTTATGGAAGGTTGGTATTTCGGATGGAAGACGCCCCCCCCCTACACTTTTTGTTCCTTATTCTTCCCACCCTCATTCTTTCTCACTGTGAAATTGTCTTTCTGCTTTGGGACAAAATCTTTTAACCCCTTCAGCGCCAGACATGACTGCATAATATTTGTGTGCAACTCAGTTCATTTTGTTATTCCCCTTTATTTATTTAAATATAATTTTTTTCATGCACTAATACAATGACAGGATACAATTTTTCTATTATGTCCTAATTCTAGAAAACTTAATTTGCAATATACTTAATTTATTTAATATGTTCTTAAAACGATATAATATATTTCATATATAAATTATTGGCTGAGAAACCACAACACTGATTTCCAAGTTAGAATCCCATTATTAGTTAATTATGACCTTGAATAAGTCACTTTCTCCATTTGTGTGGTGCAGGAATAAGGGCTTGTAAACTATCCATAATAAAATATTATTGCTTGTGCGCTATGCACACTGACATATTACTACATGTGACATATCCATAGTGAGATATTATTACCTGTGAGATAATCATTCCAAGGTATTACTGCTTGTAAGATACCCATAGTGAGATATGACTGGCGGTGAGTTATCTATACTGAGATTATTGCTATATATTCATACTACTAATATTACTGCCTGTAATATGAAAGTGCTGTAACATTACTGCTTGTAAGATATCTATCCTGGGTTATCACTGCTTGTGAGATGTCTATACTAAGATACTAAATATTCTGAGATATCCCTACTAAAAATCAATGCTTGTGAGATATCTATACTGAGATACTATACCCATGGTGAGACATTACTGGTGCTGAGATAACCATACAAAGATATTATTGTCTGTGAGATATCCATACTGAGATAATTGCTTGAGAGATGTCTATATTGCGATATTACTACGTGTAAACAATTCACACTGTGAAATCACTGCTTTTGGGATACTGTACCTATACAGATATATTACTCCATGGGACATATCATTTCTGAGATATCAATGCTAGTGAACAATCTATACTGCGATATAGCTGCATGAGATATATCCCTAATGCACAAGCTGTAATATGTATGCCAGTGTTGGCATACATATTACAGCTTGTGCAATAGCTATAACTTATTACAGCTTGTCAGATATCAATACTACAGAGGCAGAACACTACATGCAGGTCCATCCTCCTGCGGCCACAGCGCTGTGGGTGCCAGCAATTGTGGAGTGAAGCCCAATTTGAATTTCACTGCACTTAATGGTGCAAACATGGTTGCAGGCAGTGGCGAAACTACAGACAAAATAAGGTGTGAACCCCCTGCAATGGAGAAAGTACTACTACACAACAATAGCCGTAGTGGTAAGTGTGGGAGCAGGTGAGCAAAATGTTTGGGTGGTGAAACTTTAAGTTGTGCAATATATCCATATTAGGATATTACTGTTTGTGAGAGGTCTATACTAGGATATTACTTCTTGTGAGGGGTCTATACTAGGATATTACTGTTTGTGAGAGGTCTATACTGGGATATCACTGCTTGTGAGATGTCTATACTTCGATATTACTGCTTGTGAGATGTCTATTCGGGGATATTACTGCTTGTGAGAGGTCTATGCGGGGATATTACTGCTTGTGAGAGGTCGATACTAGGATATTACTGCTTTTGAGAGGTCTATACTGTGATATTACTGCTTGTGAGAGGTCTATACTGGAATATTACTGTTTGTGAGAGGTCTATACTGTGATATTACTGCTTGTGAGAAGTTTACACTGGGATATTACTGTTTGTGAGATGTCTATACTGTGATATTACTGCTTGTGAGAAGTTTACACTGGGATATTACTGTTTGTGAGATGTCTATACTGTGATATTACTGCTTGTGAGAGGTTTACACTGGGATATTACTGTTTGTGAGATGTCTATACTGTGATATTACTGCTTGTGAGAGGTTTACACTGGGATTGGTTGTGAGAGGTGTATACTGGGATATTACTGCTGGTGAGATGTCTATACTGGGATATTACTGCTTGTGAAATCCATACTGGGATATTAATGCTTGTGAGAACTCTATACTGGGATATTACAGTTTGTGAGATGTCTATACTGGGATATTACTGCTAGTGAGATGTCTATACTGGGATATTACTGCTTGTGAGAGGTCTATACTGTGATATTACTGCCTGTGAAAGGTCTATACTGGGATATTCCTGCTTGTGAGAGGTCAATACTGGGATATTGCTGCTTTTGAGAGGTCTATTCTTTGATATTAATGCTTGTGAGATGTCTATACTGGGATATCACTGCTTGTGAGATGTCTATACTGTGATATTACTGCTTGTGAGTGGTCTATACTGTGATATTACTGCTTGTGAGTGGTCTATACTGTAATATTACTGCTTGTGAGAGGTCTATACTGTAATATTACTGCTTGTGAGAGGTCTATACTGGGATATTACTGCTTGTGAGATGTCTATACTGGGATATTACTGCTTGTGAGAGGTCTATACTGGGATATTACTGCTTGTGAGATGTCTATACTGGGATATTACTGCTTGTGAGAGGTCTATACTGGGATATTACTGCTTGTGAGATGTCTATACTGGGATATTACTGCTTGTGAGAGGTCTATACTGGGATATTACTGCTTGTGAGAGGTCTATACTGGGATATTACTGCTTGTGAGAGATCTATACTGGGATATTACTGCTTGTGAGAGGTCTATATTGGGATATCACTGCTTGTGAGATGTCTATAATGGGATATTACTGCTTGTGAGATGTCTATACTGGGATATTACTGCTTGTGAGGTGTCTATACTGGGATATTACTGCTTGTGAGAGGTCTATACTGGGATATCACTGCTAGTGAGATGTCTATACTGGGATATTACTGCTTGTGAGAGGTCTATACTAGGATATCACTGCTAGTGAGATGTCTATACTGGGATATTACTGCATGTGAGATGTCTATATTGGGATATCACTGCTAGTGAGATGTCTATACTGGGATATCACTGCTAGTGAGATGTCTATACTGGGATATCACTGCTTGTGAGATGTCTATACTGGGATATCACTGCTTGTGAGATGTCTATACTGGTATATCACTGCTTGTGAGATGTCTATACTGGTATATCACTGCTTGTGAGATGTCTATACTGGGATATTACTGCTTGTGCGTGGTCTACACTGGGATATTACTACTTGTGAGATGTCTATACTGGGATATTACTGCTTGTGAGATGTCTATACTGGGATATTACTGCTTGTGAGATGTCTATACTGGGATATCCCTGCTAGTGAGATGTCTATACTGTGATATCACTGCTTGTGAGAGGTCTATACTGGGATATCACTGCTAGTGAGATGTCTATACTGTGATAACACTGCTTGTGAGAGGTCTATACTGTGATATTACTGCTTGTGAGATGTCTATACTGGGATAACACTGCTTGTGAGAGGTCTATACTGATATTACTGCTTGTGAGATGTCTATACTGGGATAATACTGCTTGTGAGAGGTCTATACTGGGATATCACTGCTAGTGAGATGTCTATACTGGGATATTACTGCTTGTGAGAGGTCTATACTGGGATATCACTGCTAGTGAGATGTCTATACTGGGATATCACTGCTTGTGAGATGTCTATACTGGGATAAGACTGCTTGTGAGAGGTCTATACTGGGATATTACTGCTTGTGAGAGGTCTATACTGGGATATTACTGCTTGTGAGATGTCTATATTGGGATATCACTGCTAGTGAGATGTCTATACTGGGATATTACTGCTTGTGAGATGTCTGTACTGGGATATCACTGCTAGTGAGATGTCTGTACTGGGATATCACTGCTTGTGAGATGTCTATACTGGGATATTACTGCTTGTGAGAGGTCTATACTGGGATATTACTGCTTGTTAGATGTCTATACTGGTATATTACTGCTTGTGAGATGTCTATACTGGGATTTCACTGCTTGTGAGAGGTCTATACTGGGATATTACTGCTTGTGAGAGGTCTATACTGGGATATCACTGCTTGTTAGATGTCTATACTGTGATAACACTGCTTGTGAGATGTCTATATTGGGATATCACTGCTAGTGAGATGTCTATACTGGGATATCACTGCTAGTGAGATGTCTATACTGGGATATCACTGGTTGTGAGAGGTCTATACTGGGATATCACTGCTAGTGAGATATCTATACTGGGATATCACTGCTTGTGAGATGTCTATACTGGGATATCCCTGCTAGTGAGATGTCTATACTGGTATATTACTGCTTGTGAGATGTCTATACTGGGATATTACTGCTTGTGAGATGTCTATACTGGGATATCACTGCTTGTGAGAGGTCTGTACTGGGATATCACTGCTAGTGAGATGTCTGTACTGGGATATCACTGCTTGTGAGATGTCTATACTGGGATATTACTGCTTGTGAGAGGTCTATACTGGGATATCACTACTTGTGAGATGTCTATACTGTGTTAACACTGCTTGTGACATGTCTATATTGGAATATCACTGCTAGTGAGATGTCAATACTGGGATATCACTGTTAGTGAAATGCCTATACTGGGATATCACTGCTTGTGAGATGTCTATACTGGGATATCACTGGTTGTGAGAGATCTTTACTGGGATATCACTGCTAGTGAGATGTCTATACTGGGATATCACTGCTTGTGAGATGTCTATACTGGGATATCCCTGCTAGTGAGATGTCTATACTGGGATATCACTGCTTGTTAGATGTCTATACTGTGATAACACTGCTTCTGAGATGTCTATATTGGGATATCACTGCTAGTGAGATGTCTATACTGGGATATCACTGCTAGTGAGATGTCTATACTGGGATATCACTGGTTGTGAGAGGTCTATACTGGGATATCACTGCTAGTGAGATGTCTATACTGGTATATCACTGCTTGTGAGATGTCTATACTGGGATATCCCTGCTAGTGAGATGTCTATACTGGTATATTACTGCTTGTGAGATGTCTATACTGGGATTTCACTGCTTGTGAGAGGTCTATACTGGGATATCACTACTTGTGAGATGTCTATACTGGTATATCACTGCTTGTGAGATGTCTATACTGGGATATTACTGCTTGTGAGAGGTCTACACTGGGATATTACTACTTGTGAGATGTCTATACTGGGATATTACTGCTTGTGAGATGTCTATACTGGGATATCACTGCTTGTGAGAGGTCTATACTGGGATATCACTGCTAGTGAGATGTCTGTACTGGGATATCACTGCTTGTGAGATGTCTATACTGGGATATTACTGCTTGTGAGATGTCTATACTGGGATATCACTGCTTGTGAGAGGTCTATACTGGGATATCACTGCTTGTGAGAGGTCTATACTGGGATATCACTGCTTGTGAGATGTCTATACTGTGATAACACTGCTTGTGACATATCTATATTGGAATATCACTGCTAGTGAGATGTCTATACTGGGATATCACTGTTAGTGAAATGCCTATACTGGGATATCACTGCTTGTGAGATGTCTATACTGGGATATCACTGGTTGTGAGAGGTCTATACTGGGATATCACTGCTAGTGAGATGTCTATACTGGGATATCACTGCTAGTGAGATGTCTATACTGGGATATCACTGCTTGTGAGATGTCTATACTGGGATATCCCTGCTAGTGAGATGTCTATACTGGGATATCACTGGTTGTGAGAGGTCTATACTGGGATATCACTGCTAGTGAGATATCTATACTGGGATATCACTGCTTGTGAGATGTCTATACTGGGATATCCCTGCTAGTGAGATGTCTATACTGGTATATCACTGCTTGTTAGATGTCTATACTGTGATAACACTGCTTGTGAGATGTCTATATTGGGATATCACTGCTAGTGAGATGTCTATACTGGGATATCACTGCTAGTGAGATGTCTATACTGGGATATCACTGGTTGTGAGAGGTCTATACTGGGATATCACTGCTAGTGAGATGTCTATACTGGTATATCACTGCTTGTGAGATGTCTATACTGGGATATCCCTGCTAGTGAGATGTCTATACTGGTATATTACTGCTTGTGAGATGTCTATACTGGGATTTCACTGCTTGTGAGAGGTCTATACTGGGATATCACTACTTGTGAGATGTCTATACTGGTATATCACTGCTTGTGAGATGTCTATACTGGGATATTACTGCTTGTGAGAGGTCTACACTGGGATATTACTACTTGTGAGATGTCTATACTGGGATATTACTGCTTGTGAGATGTCTATACTGGGATATCACTGCTTGTGAGAGGTCTATACTGGGATATCACTGCTAGTGAGATGTCTGTACTGGGATATCACTGCTTGTGAGATGTCTATACTGGGATATTACTGCTTGTGAGATGTCTATACTGGGATATCACTGCTTGTGAGAGGTCTATACTGGGATATCACTGCTTGTGAGAGGTCTATACTGGGATATCACTGCTTGTGAGATGTCTATACTGTGATAACACTGCTTGTGACATATCTATATTGGAATATCACTGCTAGTGAGATGTCTATACTGGGATATCACTGTTAGTGAAATGCCTATACTGGGATATCACTGCTTGTGAGATGTCTATACTGGGATATCACTGGTTGTGAGAGGTCTATACTGGGATATCACTGCTAGTGAGATGTCTATACTGGGATATCACTGCTAGTGAGATGTCTATACTGGGATATCACTGCTTGTGAGATGTCTATACTGGGATATCCCTGCTAGTGAGATGTCTATACTGGTATATTACTGCTTGTGAGATGTCTATGCTGGGATATTACTGCTTTTGCGATGTCTATACTGGGATATCCCTGCTAGTGAGATGTCTATACTGGTATATCACTGCTTGTGAGATGTCTATACTGGAATATTACTGCTTGTGAGAGGTCTACACTGGGATATTACTACTTTTGAGATGTCTATACTGGGATATTACTGCTTGTGAGATGTCTATACTGGGATAACACTGCTTGTGAGAGGTCTATACTAGGATATTACTGCTTGTGAGAGGTCTATACTGGGATATCACTGCTTGTGAAATCCATACTGGAATATTACTGCCTGTAAGATACCATTACTGTGGTACTAATTATTGTGAGCATTCCAATACTGAGACACTGCTGCTTGTGAGATATCCATACTGTCAAAATACTGCATAGGAAATATTCATACTAAGGTATTACTGTGTGTGAGATTACTATTATTATCTTTTATTTATAAAGTGTTAACATATTACAAATCCCTGTATGTTGAGGAAATCATCATACAAATTTATTACATACAATTACATATTTTGGATATCAATATTGGGATATTGTTAGCAATCCATACTAGGACACAGCACAAAGATATCTGTACTGTGATATAACTGCTTGTGAGATATCTGTCCTGTGTCTGCAGGCGAAAATAGAATTATTCAGTAATCAGTATAGTGCTGAGTATTTATTCACTTTTCTACTGTATTGTTTTGTGACTCCAAATCTGTTTTTGCATGATGGCATCACATACCTGTTCCACTGCCTGTCAGAGAACTAGCTGCAGATATGTGTGCTTGTTAGATATCCCTACTGAGATATTACTGCTACGGAGAGACAACAGCCCTACTGAGATATTACTGCTGCGGAGATTTCCCTACACAGCTGTTACTGCTTCTGATCTATAACGGTTTCTAAAATATGCCTACTTTCCTGCGCCAGCAGTATGGCACAGCAGTAATGTTTGTTGTGTATTACAGTGAACTACTGGGGGGTTTAATGGATTTTGTGATATCCTTACTGAAATATAACTGCTTGTGAGATATGGCTACTCGGAGATCCCAATGGTGTGCCATAACAGTAAACCTTGCGTATTAAAAAATGGATAGAAGTGGAGACATGGATGGGCTCCTGTATTTCCAGGTCACAAAATTAAACAACAACAGGGTCATTGTTCCACCTGGTTTTCCACCATATTCCATCACCTATGATCCAATCAAACTGGATTTTGCTAAAGTATAACGAGCTGACAGCAATCAATGTCGTAGAATTATCTAAATTGACAAAACAAAATCTCACTTTATGGGCAATGTTAATGTTATCCTGCATAGTAGAAGGGCAAAAGACTGCAGCAGGAAGTGGGCTTACATAGCGGGGCTTACTTGACCAGTGGGGCATTCTATATTCTGCAACACAGTATATGGTTTGTCAGCTCGTGTTCTGTAATGGAATGTGGTGATACTATGGTACATTCACCCCTCTCACACATAGCTGCTATTCTAGTTATTAGATGTCAACCTTGCACATCTGTAGATGTTGCTCTTCAGACACCAGCAACCCAAGACTGTTCTGCACTGTGGCATCCATGTCAAGCAGCCATTCCCAGAACTCCTGACACTCTGTCTCCACCTCCTGTACACTGTGGGAAGAAGAGGACATTTGTCACTCATAGAGTAACCTGTTTTTTCCTTAAAGGATGACTGTTTTATGTTTTTACCAATACAAAATTTTATCAGTCTGATTATATGTAAAGAACAGGTGCCCATTTCCATTGTAAACTTCTCTATACACATTAGCAATAGGGACACCACCACAATCGGCATTTTAAAAGATATGCATGTAAAGTAATACACCATCTATGATACCAAGCATTACCCTTATATCATGAACAGGTTCATCGTGCAAAAGAGAAAATCTAACAAATTTGCGGTTTGTGAATCCGTATTCTTGGGCGTTAGTTGACAGTGTTGAAGGGGTAATACACAGAGATGCTCATACCTCTCACTTCTCATGCAACTTTTCAAAGGAGTTGGGTCAGAGCGATGTGCTTTGTCAGAATACTCTGCACTGCTCAGCTGCAATGACATCTTGGTTACAGCATCTCGTTGAGCTTCTATAGAACTGAGAGAACCATTCACCTGTAGAGTGAAGAAGAGAGATAGATTGCAGTATGAACGTAAGGGAACACATATCAAAAAAAGGGCTCAAAATACAGTGAATGATTCAAAGCAAGCGTTTTATTCTAACCACATCACCACATTATATTTTCTATGTATACATACAAATGATACACCTGTATACGCCAATCACAAACTACAAACAAACATAATATACCAAGGATGCTCTGGAAAAACAGACAAATCACACTGCTCTGTAAGACCAAAGCAATGGCCACAACAGTGCCACTTGCTGGCCAAACGTTTTGTTGCAGTAGCTATTTTTTTTCTATTTTAATGCAGCACTTCTGGTCTAGTAGGATTCAAGCGTAGATGAACAAAATTGTAAAAGCTGTTCTGTGGAATATTCACCTCATTCCACATTTAGTTGAATTCTCCCCTAATTATTATGCCACCCAGACTTTTCACTTTTATACCCCACCCATACAACAAAACAGAATGAATGGACACTGTTTTTTCCCAGTTCTATTTATAGACAATAAATTCCAGAAAATGAGGCATTTACAAATACATTGCAAAATGACAAAACAAAAAGCAGAACTCGGGTATTATATCGTCGGCACTTCACGTCTCTGCTAAACAGTTTGTGAAATTTCATTCATGCAAAATTCTGCAGCATCAACGCACATCTCTATTTCCATGACATCTGGTAAAATGTGAGAACGGAAGGGTCGGAGCACTGTGAATCCCGTCATTTTGGCCCCACATCCTGCAAAATGGTGATATTGCATCCTTTTGCTGCATGGGGCGGGGCCAAGGCCGGACTGGGACTAAAAATCAGCCCTGGCATTTAAAGTACACAGGCCCACCTCAGTTCCAGGTAATAATAATTGCAGTACTTTTTGCTCTATGTAAACAGGCTGCTGTCATACAGATGTATGCTTGAGGAACAGCCCCCTTACACCTCTTGTGGCTCTCCAGTTTATGTGGAACTACAAGTCCCAGCATGCCCCACAATAGGCTGGCAGGTATACTGAGACGTCTAATTCCACAGCAGCTGGAGAGCTACAGGGTGTTGGGGTATGTTACTATAGTCCTCTGTGGATCAGCTGTTTGCTTTCTGTTACCTACCGTGCCCTGTCGGATACAAATGTATTACCGCCCAGCTTGACTCTCTATCTGCAGCATAAGGCGCAGCAGTATCAGACAATGGTATGTACAGGGCTGGCAAGAGAAATTTGGGGCGGGGGTACAGTGAACTTTTAGGGTTTCCCCCCTCCATAGTGGAGCAGGAAAGAAACTGTGTGCTGCCGCGCAGCAGCGACGCCGAAGAGGGCGTGACCACATTGTGGGTGTGGCCAGCATGGGGCATTGATACATACATTATAATAAAACATTACAGTTATCACGCCCTCCCAGCCACATTACGCCATCCCCCCAGACACATTATAACACCCCCAGCCCACTGTACTTATCTATGCTTCTGGTGCTACTGACATCCATCAGGGTGGGAACTTCCTGTAGAGTGAGCAGGGAAGCTCTTAGTGTCATGAGATTACCAAATCTTCTGAGACTTAGAGCTCCTCGGCTTGCTCTGCAAACTGTGTCCTATCCAGGGACTGGGAGCAGCTATCGACTCGATCCTGCTAACCAGACCTGGGTTAACGCTCGGGGGGCCCGGGGTATTTAAGACAGGGGGGCCCTATTATGTAACATGGTTATCATTATAGACAGATGTTAGACAAATACACTGGCAATACTGTGTGCAATACTGTTAGTTGCACACAGCTCTGCCTTCACAAGCAGTGCAGTGTGAAGTGGGACATACCTCCCAACTGTCCTTGTAGTCGGACCAAATCTCACTAAACGAGACAGTCACCCAAATTCAGGACTTCCCCACCAGATTCGGGACAGTTGGCAGACTGTCCTGCTCTCTCCTACCGGTTCTTGTCACTTTCACCACCTATGGCTGCGGGTGTCTTTAGTTGCTGCTTGTCTGGATCCTGGAATGTTGGAGGCCCTATTTGGAAAAAAATGGGTAAATGTAATTTAGAAAACTCCAGTCAGCCCTGGTGTTTAATCAATACAACCCATGTTTTATAATTAGGCCTCCCTCCAGCCCCAACATTAAAACACTAGCATTCACATTTAATAAATAAACCTAATTCCCTCCCTCTAAACAACCCCAGCAATAAATTAAATACCATTTACGTTTAATAAATAGACGTTATTTTTTTCCCCAAACAGTCCCACTTTCAATTATTAGCACCTAAACCACCCCAGCATTAAATTAAAGGTCAAATCACCTTTTCTTATATTGATAAACCCCAATATTAAATTAAATTGACTCACATTACCCCACACATAAAATAGCACCAATTAAATAATTAGCCCCCACCTAAACTCCGCCATTAAATTAATAGCCTACCTCCCACATTATATTAACACTCTCCCCCTTCCCGCATGCCTGAGTACGTGCCCCAATTGATATTAAGCCACCATAAAGCCCACAAATCATATTATGCTACACAGTAATGCCCCTAATTCATATTATCCCATATAGTTGTGCCCCCAAATCATATTATGCCACAATAGTGCCCCAGTTGATATTATGCCACAATAGTGCCCCCAAATCATATTATGCCACAATAGTACCCCAGTTCATACAATAGTGTCCCAAATCATATTATGCCACAATACTGCCCCAGTTGATATTATGCCACAATAGTGCCCCCAAACCATATTATACCATATAGCAGTGCCCCAAAATCATAATATACCATACAGTACTGCCCCAGTTCATATTATGCCACCCAATCATATTATGTAACAGAGTGAACATATTAACACCACTAAATTATATTTGTATAAACTGTGAGTTTATATAAATATTCATTAGGAATAATTATGGAATATACAGAAGAGCATGCTAACTGCAGCACTGCAATATAGAAGTACATTAAAAGTCATCTTGGACCTTAGTAATCTCACGACTTGTGAATTCTTTTATGTCATAGTAAGTACTCAGAGTTTTCTGTAGCATCCATCACCCCCCCACCATTTTCTGTGTAGCATCCTCCCCCCCCCCCATTTTCTGTGTGGCATTCTTTCTCCCCCCCCCCCCATTTTCTGTGTGGCATCCTTTCTCTCCCCCCGCCCCTTTTTTCTGTGTGGCATCCTTTCCCCCCTTTCCCCGTTTTCTGTGTGCCATTCTCTTCCCCCCCCACCATTTTCTGTGTAGCATCATTCCCCCCCCCCCCCATTTTCTGTGTGGCATCCTTTCTCTCTCCTCCCCCCCCCCTTTTCTGTGTGGCATCCTCTCCCCCCCTCTGTTTTCTGTGTGCCATCCTCTCCACCCCCCCCCCTCCATTTTCTGTGTGGCATTCTTTCTCCCCCCCCCTTTTCTGTGTAGCATCCTTTCCCCCCTTTCCCCATTTTCTGTGTGCCATCCTCTCCCCCCCCCCTCCGTTTTCTGTGTGGCATCCTCTCCCCCCCCCCTTTTCTGTGTGGCATCCTTTCCCCCCTTTCCCCGTTGTCCGTGTGCCATTCTCTTCCCCCCCACCATTTTCTGTGTAGCATCATTCCCCCCCCCCCCCTCCATTTTCTGTGTGGCATCCTTTCTCTCTCCTCCCCCCCCCCCTTTTATGTGTGGCATCCTTTCCCCCCTTTCCCCATTTTCTGTGTGCCATCCTCTCCCCCCCCCCTCTAATGCCATCCTCTCCACCCCCCCCCTCCGTTTTCTGTGTGGCATTCTTTCTCCCCCCCTTTTCTGTGTAGCATCCTTTCCCCCCTTTCCCCATTTTCTGTGTGCCATCCTCTCCCCCCCTCCCTTTGTTTTCTGTGTGGCATCCTTTCTCCCCCCCCCTTCTCTGTGTTTCTGTGTGGCATCCTTTCCTCCCTTTCCCCGTTTTCTGTGTGCCATCCTCTCCCCCCTCTCCATTTTCTGTGTGGCATTCTTTCTCTCCTCCCCCGTTTTCTGTGTGGCATCCTTTCTTCCCCCCCCCCCCTGTTTTCTGTGAGGCATCCCTTCTCCAACCCCCCGTTTTCTGCCTCCTCTCCCTCTCCCCCGCTCCATGTTCTGCAGCATCCTCTCCACCCACCCTGTTTTAGTGTAATTAACTTTTCATCCTCTTGTTTCTGTCTTCATCTCCTGTCCGCTCCTTTGACAGCTTGCAGGACTCCCAGTTTTGAAAGTGCAGTGCTGCACATGTAGTCAGGTGGCTGGTTCCTGGGGAGGAGCCAGCCACCAGGAAGTCGGTGCACTAACTGCCCAGGACCCGGCCCATCTGACCATCGGCCCTTCTGGCATTTGCCAGAAGTGCCATGGGTGGGGCCAAGATTATGCAATTCACCGCAAATCACGTCAAGGAGGCTCCCACTAGGAAGTGGGCAGGATGCGGGAGAATGGCCTGCTCTCTTGGCAGCCTGGGAGACCTACCCGGAATTTGGAAGTCTCCAGCACATTCCGGGAGAGTGGGCAGGTATAGTCTTATCAGTTATGCAATAATTTGCACAATTACACAATATGGCACTGCAAGCATTTTCAGATTTGTATCTGCATTTGAATTCAAAGAGCAAAGTTTTATAGATTATCACCAGTATTGGAAATTTAGAAGTGACAGTATGGAAAATGTAGATGAAAGACATTTGATAATTTTACAATGAAGGCAGAAGGAGAAGTGGCAGTGTGGCATACCGCCGTATACCAGCCTACCTCGATCACTGATTACCACAAAAAGCATAATTTATCAATGACAAAAACAACAGCATAAAAGAAAAATCAAATGGCATTTGTATTTAGTACCTGCACATTTTCTGGTTTAAAAAACTGTTTATCAGGACTTAGTTACTTACCCCTTGGTATATGACCTGTTACTGCAGTGTATTAGAACAACTTAGTATTGTGAAAACGTAACCTGTAGCTCACTTGAGGCACAATAAATTATAAATAGCCTCCATTTACTTTATTCCTTTACAAACATAAAAAAACTACAATATATTATTACATCTTGCGACAATAATTTGTAAAGTATTGCAGATAACACTTTATGTAACATCAACAATATTGTACTAAACATCAGCTTTGATTACATCCTCTGTACTTTGAAACTTGACACACGTATGTCTGTCTATCTGCCTCATCTGAACTCCTACATAAGTATTGGTGTTCCTGAATGACAAATAAAAAGTTGCAGCACTGGAAAAGATAAAATCCAAGACCGTTTTGTTTTGAACACCCGCTGGTTGGATCCTGAATGCTACATTCCTGTCCTGGGGATTTGAGGATTTCTGTGGGGTTTTTATTTTATTATTATTCGAAGCATTAAAAGTCAACAGCTGGACAGCAGACACGCGCATTCATCTATCCCACTGCGGACAGATGTTTTAAATAAAACACTATTTACATTTGCTCAGATACTGAGGCCCAATGTATAATAGAGCCAATTCGGAACATGCCTTTTGTTATATTAAATTTCTCATCCTCCTGGAGAAGGGAAGTATAAGATTTGTGGTAGATGCAGAGAGGAAATATTTCTTATTTCTGCACATTGAACAGCTGGGGGCGAAGCAGAAGAGATTCAATTATAGGGGGGGGGGGGGGTTGAATAAAGACTAGCACAGTGGTTCAGTTTGTCTATGAATTCATATACGGTTAATAAATAGATTGGTAGGTTTGCAGAAGAATGTTTACATGCATATACCACCATACAACAAGGGCATAATCTGAACATATTTACATTTTATTAAAGAGGAAAAAAATCCAAATTTTATTTTATACCAATGTACTGTATATTGCATAAACTGTGGTTGAGCAATGCCAGAAAGAGACATAATGGTCCTAGTGTGAGAATAATGTGATTAACCTCTTTTGTGACATGGTAATAATAGCCCGAGGTTAGCTCAAATAGATGTTAGAAGGGTGGGAAAGGTACATGGAATCATTATTTACTAATGGGGTGTAAAGTTTCAACTTAAAAAATCGAATTCATTTAAATATAATACTGTAGCTTGTACCATTTCATAAATAACAATGACATTTTTCATTGATGGACTTACTAGCTTTTGGGTCGTGCGACCAATGTCAGTTTAAAGTAAATACTAGATTTAAAAAAATATATATAATTTAATACCTTTACCATAGAGGTTAATATAACAGGTAAACCAATCCCCCCATTGTTGAGACACAAACATTCAGAGCCCCCATGACTCCCTGTACCTCTTTACTTGCATACTGTCTCTCTAGTTGTTTTATAGTATGAGTGCCTAATAATATCTATCTATCTATCTATCTATCTATATATATATATATATATATATATATATGTATCAATCACAACTTATCTTTATGAAGTCGGCCTTCCACAGTTGTGTGCCATAGAACAGCTCATCGTCTTACGCAGTTTTCTTTAGCCATAAATGCTGGGAGTTATCAAGTCCATACCTCACATGAATGACACCCCCAACCTAGATGTGCCTCACATCCAAATACTAAAATGGATTTGACTTTTCCAGGGTAATACAAAAGATAAATTGGAATTCCCAGTAGTGTAAACCAACCTGTGTTTCCTTCACACCTTTTAAAAATGTTGCCTAATGCACCTAATCTGCACTTACCGATGCAAGACAATCCACCCAACTCCTACCACTGGATAGTGCATACGGAAGCACACCTCCATATTTGCCCAGGCACTTGGTACCACAAAAGCCCCTTGTAGTTTTCAGAAATTATTCTTAGTGATATGAAACAACTGCATATTACAAATTCACAATTCAAAGAAAAACACTCATAACAACTCATGACTGTCTTCATTTCAAAAACTAATTTTTGTGTTTTATTTCTTCAAGTCTTCTTTCTTCTACAGACCATTTCCTTGCTTCTTCTTTCACTCCCTTCTCTCTTCTGACCTTCTGTTTCCATCTTATTTCTTCTACCATCTCAATTCCACGTAAAGCAATGAGCAACATTTACCATACGTTCTCTTAAATAGAGCTGTATCCTAAATGTTTGGTGTTAATTGCCAACCAATTACATTCAAGTCCAGTAATTGGGGTAATTTCCCTGCCATTTGGTTGTTAGGAAAATCAACCAGAGATCAAATCATGGTCTACATTAGAGACTCTGCTCCAAATAGTGTTCATCATGCTAGGTGAGCATTGATCAGTATACACTGTAGTGTTTTGTTTTTTTGTGCAATGGCATTGGGTATAAGGTCATTTAAATTGGACAATGGTCACCAAAACCAGCGACCAGTATACACTGCTGTGTTTTTGTTGCATTTTAATGCATTAAACAAAACTCAATTCAAGTGAATGGATTTCCATATGCCTGCACCTGCAGTAGATTTATCAGAACATTTATAAATAATTGCACACAATGACAAAGGTATACACATTTCCTGTAAATGTATTCTACAAAGATCTGGATAACATTCTTAAGACATAATTTAATTATTTTGAATATATCTGGAATAAAAATACCGCCATGAATCTGGGTTTGAGGAGGTTAACATGTCCTATCTACTATTTAAATCCGAGAAAAAAGTGGGAGAAAAAAATTATGTTTTAATTGAGATATTTTGAAAAATGAAGGCAGCATTTTAGGCAGGTGCAATGCAGGATCCCATTAATATAGGTAATTAACATTAGCCCCTGCTTTAATTAACATGCACACTTTAATTAGCAAGGCATTAGACAACATTAGAAAAAATGGATTTTCACACTGCCAAAGATCATTGGGAAAGATCCGAACATTGTCTATTTTGGCCATATAAATTACACACACACATACATTATAATTATTTATAAATATGTCATAAAATATTAAAAACTGTCACCATGTAATAGCGTCCCTGGAAATTATTTTCACATATTGGCAAGTATGAGAGAGTTATGGAAATCTTGAATATCTCAACTGAGAAAAGTTGTCCTCAACTTCCCCCATCTTTCAGCAGTGAAAGGGTGATTCCCCCTTTCCACCCTCACCAGTCATCACACGTGGTAAAATGACCTTGTATTTCATTAACTGATAATGAAATGGATTTATTCCACTAACGGTTTTAATTAAAATGCTGGAAGTATTGACTCTGTCTTCTCATCCTGATTCCCCAAGATGAATAATAAAAAAAAAAGGAAAATAGAGTGCTGAATGTTGGAGACTTTCAGGCGAGAGGGGGGTAGAAGGTGTGTTAAGAGCATGATACCATCTTACCATTTATATCCCGTCCCGCCACTCTCATCATTTCTCACTGCAAATCGGTTTGCTGGTTTTTTTTTTGATGTCTGATTGTTTTATTTTTTAAATTCAAATCAATTTCTGCTTACCTGAGTGTTTAATTAAAAAATGTTATTTTTAAGTGTAATTAAACTGCCTATTTCTGGAAGAGAAATTCACTGCTAGCTGTAGGAAAATAAGACAATATTTTAGTTGGTTTGCATCACAGCTGCTGATTCTTGTTGAAATTCAAAGACGTGCGGGCAATACTCTAGTGGGGTATTGGAAGAAGAAAGGAAAGAAGCTATGGAAATTTTTTTCAGTGGGAGTAATGGTACCTTTTAAATGCCGCAAATCTCCCAACAATAATAACATCCAAAGATGTACACTCTCAGATTTATGATGTTTGATGTAGTTTTGTTTGTGTTTAAAGTGTATATTTTCCTTGCAGAAAATGATGACCAGTGCTTTTTATAGCGAGGAGAACTTTAAAAGTTGAGGACCATTGAGTATAGAACAGACCAATGGTAGAAGTGAAAATTTAGAAGAGATGGTATGAAAAATGTAATGGGAATGTAAGTGAATGGAATGTGATAGTTTTACAATGAAGGCAGTAGGAGAAGTGGCGGTATGACATATGACTCTGAACGATCGGCATAAAAACATAGGGAGAATCTAACCTGTATACTAATCACGTCAGTAAGGGGCTTATTTATCAATTAACAGGGATTTGCCCTGTTAATTATCATCTGTCATCGATTTTTAGTAACCATTTATTAAAAAAATCATCCCAGGACAGCACATCCGATTGGAGGCTGTCCCGGTGATGATTTCACTTACCTAAAAAGTCCCGTTGTCTGTCTCTCCTCTGTGGTCACTATGGCAAAGCAGCTTAACGGAGGTCACGCTTGCGCAGAGACATTTTGCGCTACTAACCGGAGGGGAGATCAGGTAAGCTGCGGTGAAGGATCTGAAGATCCCTCTACAACAATCTTCTCCCCAGAGGAGATGGCGTTAGTAATTGCGGACAAGTTCCGAAAAGCTTTGATTTTCGGAACATGGTAAATGAGGCATCATCACGTTCCCCACAGAAACCTCCGATATATGCTGAGCTCCTATTTTTATAAATAACAATGTTACTTAATAATTACGTCAGTTTTCGGGGGATCTTCAGCTCTTAGGAACTTGGTAAATAAGGCCCCTAAGTGATTTCAATGCAGCTAGCAATATGAAGCAACCAACACCTTAAAGCAATAAACAAAAATTTACAGAGCTGATAATAATTTTCTGATTTTTAAACAGACAGGCATTTATCCATACAGATTTATACATTAAACCCAAGAGAAGGGCGTTTTGGAATTCAAAAGGGAAAGGAGGATTTGGGCCCAAAGGTAGGACAGTTGGGAGACTGGATAATGTAGAGATATGATCTTCTTTTACATTGAAGGCAGTAAGAGAAGTGGTATATAACAGCCCACTTCGACAACTGATCTTGTATAATAATGAATTCTTACTGTACAATATACAGATATTATAAGTAACAGAGCAGTTCTGTGACAATATAAAATCATGGTGTAGTTAGCAGAGTGCTTTTATACAGGTCAAAGCAATCCACTCAGTTTATATTAGAAGTTTGATTTTAATATCTGTATTTTTACAGTAGGGGAAGTATTATGTGTTATAATGCACACATTTTTCTAATAAACAAGCAATGACATCAGAACTCGCTGTTTATACATATAATATTTACAGTTTTTACACAAATTAACATCACTTGTGTATTATAAATTTAATCTGTATTGTATGTTGGTCACTAGAATGCCATCTGTATTGTATATTGAACTAATGTTTATTAGTCACTAAAACACACTTGGTATTGTATACTGGTTACTAGAATGCTCTCTTAGTCACTAAGAGTACCTAGTATCAACTAGATATTCTCTATTCAATAATTTCTATGTAACAGAGTGGTTAATAGAATGCTCTCTGCTTTGTATATTAATTAGTATAATGGGCTCTTCATTGTACACTAGCCTTCAAATTTCAATTATCCCAGAAATTCATTGGTCAAGTAAAACCACTCCCACATTAGAAGACAACACAAATGCACAGGGAAAATGACTTAATTTCAAGACTCCATCAATGTTTCTGCCTGGTGAGATGTTTCACGCGTTGACTGCTTTTTCTTTAATGTTATCTGCAGCTTATAGCAACAATATTCTGCAAAGAGACATATTTGATCTCTGTAACCAATTTTTTTAGCACAATTTTTGTTGCAGATGTCAAAATAAGGCTAATTTATCCAGAATATAATCGTAAATCGTTTGTATTGTATTGTATTTACAACAGTTTTCACCTACTAGTCTCTCATAAGTGTTCACCTGTGTCTCTTCCATAATCTAATCTGGGGTGGGTTATTTACAGATCTCCATTAGTAAAACTGGGTACACACTACAGAATTTTACACCAACTTTTTATGCTGATCGATTTTACATACGATCGACGGTCCGATCGCTCGGTCCATGGACTGCATACACACTAGCCTTGTTATAGACGATAAAGGGAAGAGCGGACGTCCCTTTAGCGACTTTTTACAGCCATGTTGTCGTGAGCAATGATTGCAATTTCGTACACACGTACAATGGATCAGTCGGAAGTTTATACACACTACACAACGGAAACGAGATTGGAACAAAAATATTGAACGGTACGACCAACCAAATCAGGCGACAATCGTCCATTTGGGCAGACTTTCGACCATCGTGTCACTGCACACACTGACCCGAGTTTCGAACGAGAGGTCGTATGTCGGCTGGTTGAGCTGATTATTGGACAAAAACCCTGTAGTGTGTACCTAGCTTAACATAGTAAGATAGTTTGCAACCAATCACATACTTTCCTTAAACAGTGTAGTATAGTCGATTTAATTAATGCTAATATTTGAGTACATGTGTTTAATGATTTATTAAACAGCCCTAAAGAGTGATCACCATTGGGTGAATACAGTGCACTGCTGTTGGCTTATGTCCTGTCCTGCTAGTGATGATCCATTAAACAGAAACAAACACTTACACTTTCAAACTAGACAAATTTATATAAAGTGTAAAAAGTTGAATTCATAAAAAAAAAAAAGTACAAATCATGTTTATCTGGAGGTCTTGCATTGTGAAATTCTGACTTTAATGATAAACCATTAGTCTGCTCTGAAAATTGTTTATTGTCCCAATGGATTTCCAAGTTCTACTTTAATTGCCACATATTCCTACATTTGCTCTCTGAATTGCAGACAGATATCTGTATCTATTGGTACCTAACCACCAGCTTAAATAGCATTAACAGTGTCACTGAGTAAGCTGGAGCCATCCCAGTACAGCTCATTTACTAAAATGACAGTGGGTTACAAACTTTGTAGTTAACCATATCAACCAATCAAACACTTGCCTTCACCATCTAACTAGCACTAGACATATAAAAGCCAATTAGCTTGGTTGCTGTTATTCCGAGCAAATTTGGCATTAAATACCCAGCTCTTAATATATATATAAATAAATATATATATATATATATATATATATATATATATATATATATATACATACACACACACACATATATATACTTTTGTAGCCTTAATTTTAACCTCAAATTTGTGGACCAGTCACAGAATTCTCAAAAGGCAATCACTCTGCTGCATTGTGATTCTGAGGACGAAATAATCAGCATTCAAAATATTTTATAGCTCTGAGGGGGATCATTTAGGAGGGGACGAAGGGGAGGAGGAGTGAGGGGAAAACACCACACACAGTCAACAACAACAAGAACATATGCTGAAGGTAATAATATACAAGGCTTTATGGGCGCCGGGAGAGAGGAGAGCGGAGTATGTTTGCACAACTTTAATGACGCGGTATTGTTTGGTGAACGTACATTTGAAATATATTATGTCTGTGGAGGAAAAAGTGGTGTCCTTTAAGGATTTGTGAAAGTAAATAGTAAAAGCGTTAACCCTGTCGCTGGCAGGAAGGTCTGCATTGCACCAATTGTGATAAAACTGCACTAGACTACAAAAGCTACTTTCCACTTGCAGACCTCTAATGAGCAATGCCTTTGCCCCCACCCTCTTTCTCTTAATTAGTCAAGCCACTCATTAGATGCAGTCATGTGACTAAAGATGTCAGAGAATAGAGTCATAATTATGATTTATTATGGCAATAAATATTCTATGGCCCCGCTGTGTGATACCCATGGGATATGTTTCACTGTGCATAAGGAATATACACCATCTTATATAGGGGTTGTGCAGGACAGGCAACATTAACCCTTCAATGTCCAAAACATAATTTTAATGAAGATGCACCTGGAGTCTGAGTGATAAAAGATGAAGATTCTGACAGTGGCTAAAGCACTGTCTTGGGAAAAACTGTGTTATATGGAGTCCTATACATATCAATAGAGGCTATCTAGAGCTTGTATGCTCTAAGTATATGCTGGTATCTCTGCTCCCCTATGTCCTGGGATTTTCAGTTGTTGGTCTTTCTTACCAGAGGAAAGACCCTCTTTTTGCACTGATCAAATGTATCTGTTGCACACATGTACTCAATAAGCAGACCCCCATCCAAGACCCAAGTGTTCACCTCTTATGAAAAGCTTTCTCCTGTCAGGCTGTTCATAAATGAATACACTAATAAAGTCCACTTCTCTGTCTCACCTGTGGTTCAGTCACAACCTCAGAGGTCTCATCTCTCTGCAGTATATCTGCCTTGATAGTATCAAGAGCGCCCAGAATCCAACTGTGCTGCCTCCGTATCTGCTTCTGCAGCTCCTTCCACTGTGCAGTAATCATCTGCAGCATCTCTTGGAATCCTGTAACAAAGTGACAAAGCTTGTGAGAGAAATGTGCAGCACACTAGACTGAAAGTGTGTGCGACAAAAACAAAAATGACCATTTACGAAAAGTAAAAAAAGTGGATGTGTGCATCTTTTTCTTCGCCGTTATGCTTAAAATTTTTCCACCCAGTATATTCAAGATCCACTTTTGTGTGTTTGCATATAGACCTGGAAATGTACAAGGTGAAAACAATGTAAATGAGACTTCAATGTTCCGACCTACATAATCTTTAGGATGTCCCCATTCACTAATTTCACCTTTTACAGTAAACCCTAAAATACTGCTTAGCCTAATGTATGTCTCGGATTAATCATGAGAATGGGGGACATTGGAATTGTCTTTTTTGCACATGTCTTTTTATCTGTTCCAAGGTGTTTATTATACAGCTCCAAGTGTACCTGGAAATACCCTGGATGGTGCAAAAATATACCATTACAAGTATAGACAAGGCCTTGTTTACACCACATCTCAGTTGGTGAAAAAAAATCAGGTTCCTTTAGTGTGGAGACAAATGCTGTGCGCCCACTTGTGACACCTCCTTAAATGCACCTTCTCCAACCTGGCCAAATTCTTTAAATAATCCCATCCTGCAAACAGGCGTCTCATTTTTCTACTTGGGTGCTAAACTAGGCATACTTTGTGCACTTAAATCCATACTTGCCAACTCTCCCTGAATGTCAGGGAGACTCCCTGAAATAGGGGTGATCTTCCTCACTCCCTGAAGAGTCTGGCATTCTCCCTGATGCTGAGCCAGTACAAGACGTGGGTGGCTTCATCATCTGTGGCATGATGACACAGTTCAGAAATTGTGTCCTATGTCCATGTATTGATGCTTATGGAGGTGGCCATTTTCATGGAGACCAAGATTTAATCAAAGACTGACAGGTAAGACAACATGACTTCAGTAATGGAGACAGAAATGTAAAAAGACACTTCAGTCTCTAGAGATTCATTAGCTGCTTTTCTTTAACACATAGTTGCCTACTCTCCTGGAATGTCTGGGGGACTCCCACATTTCTGGGAGAGCAGGGCAACCTCCCGGTTCTCACCCCCGCAATAGATAAGTGGCGGGGGGGGGGCTTAATGATGCAAATATCGCTTTATCTTAGCCCCGTCCCCTGCTGTAATTGGCCAAAATGGTGACAATCGTTTAGGGTGGGGGGGAAATGATGCGATTCGTTAAGCCCCGCCCCAGCACGCCCACCTTCCCCGGGATCTCCCTGAAGCCAACGAGGAAAAGTTGGCAAGTAGGACTTAATCTGTACTTAGCAAAGAAAGCCCCAATTCGGCAACTCCTCCTATTGGTAAGAACAAACTCCTGTACCACCATAGATGTTTGCCCCTTATACCATGTGGTGTTTTGAGAAAACAGGCACACTTAAGCTAAAGAAGGAGTGTGATGTCATAAGGGATTATTTGTGCTGTGGATTTACACTTTGCACAGTGGTAAATGGGACTTAGTGTGTGTCACTTGTGGTGTGCTAGCTGCGGACTGCAGTGCTCACAGGTGCAGTGTAATGGTGTCTTGCTCCACCGTCTGCAGAGCTCACGGGTTGTAAATATCTTGATCATATGGGGGATATTTAGTAAGGTAAATGCAATTAAAAAATGCTATTTACCTTGAATGGCCATTTACTACAAACAGCTGTGACCATTTAGTAAACATCTGCAGCAATGCCAGAACTGTTAGCACCATCACAAAGGTGGAGGACACTTTAACCTCTACTGAGGCGTACAGCTGGTGCTCTCTGCCTGACATAGTCCATTAAGAATGTTGTAAATCAGTTGCAAATAACTACCTGTGACAAAATGTGTCGGCATATGTAGGGAGCCAGGACTGCCTTGCTTCCTGCCAAATCTCCCCCCAAGAAATAAAGAGTGCCCTCCAGCCGTTTGATGTGCATTCTGCATCCTATTTAGTCGTTAATATGCAGCCACAAAAAGGACTGACGAATAAATATTGCATACTTGCTGATGGTGCATTTTGCAACCAAATATATGACAGAACTATAAGGACACATGTTAAAGGAGCTGTCTACCTTCAGATGCCTTCATTGCATTGGCTTATTCAAGCCCTCTTGCCAAATATTTATATCATCAGGCAGAGTAACTTATGTTTGTTACCTAGGGGTACAACACGGCTCTCTTGTGCTCTCTGGATTGGATACAATTGTAAGCAGAGTGCAGCTTTTCGTGGTATCCCAGAGCACCAAAATAAAAACTTCTGCCTGATCATATAAATACATGGCTGAAAAGGACGGAAGGAGCTATAAAGAAAAATCATCATTTTTAGCAAAAGCTGCAAAAAGTCATGTACAAACAAACAGCCTAAAGTAATTCTTACTTTTCAGTCAAGGATACTTTAAGAGCATGCATTAAACACTTAATATGAACACACCCATCTGTATGAGGCCTGGGTGTGGAGAACAGACTTGTCTTTAGTAAATGTCTTTGAAGTAGACCTATCAGTGACTACAGTGTATGCATAACACAGGGAGCAATATGTGTATATAACAATTTCTGTCACAGAAAGTGAAGGTCTCGGTGTTAATGTAAATATTAATAATACATCAGAAGTCAGCTTGTTATTTACTGACACGCAGTATGATACTCGGCGTCACTGTGTGCCTTCCCTGTAAGTCATTATTATTTCATGCATCAGTTACAAGTCACAGCTGGGAGTCTCATTGCATACAAGGGGCAAACTGTACCATATTTACCCTAACAGATAGCCACTGCCCTCTATAGAACTCTAGGTGTAAACAGAAAAATGGGTGATCATGGGCCATCTACTCCTATTTGCCTAGAAAAAAAATAATATTTTTTTAAAAAATTATATTGCTGATTGAACTATATCCCATGTATTAGAAATGTTAGTTCAAAAGTTATTGCATATAAGTTAAATACTTTCATTGTCATTATATTATTGCTAAAATATGGTCTCCCCTAACTCTAATATCCCTCTAGGATTCTTCATTTGATTCCTGGAGAATTGTTTCATTGTTTATGGGGGGTATATTTACTTAAATGCGGGTTTGAAAAAGTGGAGATGTTGCCTATAGCAATCAATCAGATTCTAGCTGTCATTTTGTAGAATGTTCTAAATAAAAGATAGCTAGAATTAGTTGCTACAGGCAACATCTCCACTTTTTCAAACCTGAGGTTTAGTAAATATACCTCACCCCCTGGTTTCCATCCCATTGTCATCTAAATCCTGATTGCATGGCCTTAATTTCACTCAGTTATAGTAAACTACTCCCAGGCTTTCATATGTAACAGATAATGATGTAACAGATAATGATTGCTGATATAACGGAGACCACTAGTATACTTTCCAATTGTGCACAGGGTAAAAAGATTACATATTTAGTGATGTTACAGTGGTGTAAGACATTTCAATAAAAACACATCCCGCAGATTTTCTGCAACTGTTTTAGAGGCTGGGGACAACTGAGTATTTTCCACTACTAATTATGGAGTTATCCATCACTTGAAAGTCTGTGGTATTAATAGTATTGAAATATGTCTCACAATGTCCACCCATTATTCACTGGGTCCATGGAGGATCTTCTAAGTTTGCTCACTAAAAGTCTTTGAAATTGACTCTCCTAATATTGAATTAAACCTATATCTTCATGAGGAAATCTACATCTGTATAGGACCGAGTTCATCTAGTCATACAGTTTGGCTGACATGTGGTAGTCATGACTGAGAGTATTGATATAACTGTACCATCCAAGGGCGCACGCAGGATTTTTAAGGGGAGGTCTCCCCCCCCACCCCCACCCAAAGAAAACAAAAACCGTTTCGGCAGCACTGTACCATTCAGCAGCCGCGGCGCTGTCCAAGGAGCTTCCGCCGCGGACGCTTCTTTGACAGAGTCACAGCTGCTATATACTACAGTGTCGCTATGTAGGGGCACTTCTTTAGCGGAGGGGAGGGGTTTCTGGAGACCCAGAACCCCCCCTGCGTGTGCCCCTGCCATCATCATCAGCTATTTATATAGCGCCACTAATTCCGCAGCGCTGTACAGATAACTCACATCAGTCCCTGCCCCATTGGAGCTTACAGTCTATATTCCCTAATACACACACAGACTGAGAGAGAGACTAGGGTCAATTTAATAGCAGCCAATTAACCTAATAGTATGTTTTTGGCATGTGAGAGGAAACCCACGCAAACAGGGGGAGAACATACAAACTCCACACAGATAAGGCCATGGTCAGGAATCAAACTCATGACCCCAGTGCTGTGGGCAGAAGTTCTAACCACAAAGTCACCGTGTATTCTTTCCTTCACTTCCTCAATGCCAAGGCCATGGTTATTAAGTGGTTTTGCTTGCATCATTTCTGGTGCTTTGTATTCTTTCCCCTATTTTTATTTTTCATTTTGTACATTTCTATTCCTTGCCATCTTCCTGTCCTATAACCACTACTTCCTTTCCCCAAATAAAAACTTTAAGGTCAAACTAAACCCAAAGTGAAAAAATGAATGCACTTCTTTTGAAAGCTCTAAAAATAGCACCATTTTTCACTCACTTTCTGACGCAGTGACGCGTCATTTTACAGCAAGGGGCAGGGCCAAATTCCACGATTTCCAGAGAATCGTGGCATTTTGGACCAAATTCTGCCCACTTCCTAGTGAAGTGGGCAGACTGCCCAGACTGCCATGCTCTGCAGCGAGTTTAAGAGACCCACCCAGAATCCGGGAGTCTCATGGACATTCCGGGAGAGTTTGCAAGTATGACGTACAGTAGGGTACGGCGAAGCTTGAACGCACGCAGCACCGTCTGATTAAAGCTTTGGCCATCTGAAAGGTACATGTTTTTTCTACCGTATCATTTGCATCAGCTACAGGTCAGGTGTAAGTGCAGATTGATAGTGATGACAGTCGCGTACACATTGCTAGAACATGTGTTTGTAATCAGCATCTGTAAAAATGCATTACATGTACAGTAGACATTAATAAATAATAATGCAAGTAAATAATGGGAAAACTTTTTTTAAAAAATGTTTTATGACAATATTATTAACATGTAATATTAATGGTTCTTTTTTTCTTCTTTACGTTCTTTCTGGATTCCACACATATATTGGATGTATCATGCATTGTATTGTCTTGTTAGAGCAGAGCAGATCTAGTCCCATATTTAACAACTGATGTATTTTAACATTCGTCCCTTGTTGAATATGGACGTGCACATGTATGATTTCTGTGCACTTTTTTTTTTTTTTTTTAAATGCACAATACATTTGTTTTGCGTGCATTAATGTATCAGGCCCTCAATGTGAATGTGAAGCTATATGCAAAATTCATAGCAAATAGACTAAAGCTCATTTTGCCAAAAATAGTGAACTCTGATCAGGTGGGTTTTGACCCGGGTTGTGAGGCTCCGTACAACACAACCAACCTATTTAGCTTCACACTATCATCTATGCTCCTGTCAACGAACAGTTGGACACTGAATAGATGTTTGATAGAATTGACTGGGACTTTTTTTTAGGCATGTTGAGACATTTGGGACTAGGTCAAACTGGGCTGCAGGAGGATCCATGCATTAAATTATAAAAGACCCCCTCAGCTTGAATTAAAATCAATGCTGAAGTCTCAGACTCGGTTGCAATTACAAATGGCACTGGACAGGGGTGTCCACTTTAGCTACTGATCTTTGTACTATGTATGGAGGCTTTGGCAAGCGCCTTAAGAGCAAACCCTGATATCTCATGAATACAGGTAGGAGATCTCCTGGCATTGATTACTAATCCCATTATTTCTGTAACAAACCTAATGTCAGAGTTTCAGAAATTTGGAAATCTTTCAAATTTCAAAATGAACAACTGTACTCCGAATCAGTTTCTCTCAACCTCAATATTTATCTCTGGTGTTGTTGAGGGAATTAAACAGTGTTTTGCTTTCTTATGGCACCCGTAACAAATTAAATATTATGGGCAATCATAAATGGAGATGTTACTCAGACCTTCCATGCTAAGTTTCACCCGATTACAAACAAAATACGGAATGAGCTAAAGGAGTAAAGAAATAAGAACTTTTCCTGGAAAGAGAAGGTTAATAACATACAAATTTAAATCCTCCTGAGAATCCTATATCTCCAGTGGCGCACACAGGGGGGGTTTCTGAGTCTCTAGAAACCCCCCCCTGCGCTAACTAAGTGGCCACTGTCCTATACAGCAGCCGCGGCGCTGTCAAAGAAGCGTCCGCGGCGGTGCTGTATTGTAGTATCAGTAGTACTGTAGTATCAGTCAGCTGGCGAGGTAACAATTGAGGCAGCGGTGACAGCCCACCAGGAGGCAGGATGGAAGAGTAGTCAACAAGCCGGGTCAAAACCAGAGGAACGGATATAGCCAAATCAGAAGCAGGAGAATGGTCAGGAAGCCGGGTCAATACCAAATATCAGTCTAAGCCAGAATCAGGAACCAAAGGAGAAGTCAGAAACAAGCCGGGGTCAGAATCCAAATAACAGCAAAACAGGAACAAACGCTGGAGCAAGGCTGAAGACCAAATACTCTGGCACTAGACATGTGTCTGCTACGCAACAGGACGTGGTTGCTGAGAAGATGCAGGCGTCCGTCTCCTGCACCAAGTGGCAGTGCGGAGACGGCGCCTGACAGTACTCTCCCCTTTCTTCTTTTTCAGGGCTTGCAAGGTCGCCTCTCTCTCCTTCTTGAATTTGGTCAATAAGCGAGGGGCATGTATCTCTTGTACATCGAACCAAGATCTCTCCTCGGGGCCATAACCCTTCCAGTCAACAAGATATTGGTGGCGACCCCTGGAGATCCAGAAATTCAGAATCTGATTGATCTTATATTCCTCCCCATGATCAGTCTTTACTGGGACCGGGAGTGGGGTTCTTTTGACAAATCTGTTGAGAACGAGGGTTTTAAGTAGAGCAATATGAAAAACATTGTGAATCTTGAGTGATGGAGGAAGAAGGAGTTTGAATGTCACGGGATTTATAACTTCATGGTGGGAACTCGAAGTCTTAAATTCCTTGTGGATAACCACACATTGTCCCCAACTGGAAGTCTGGGGACTGGTCTACGGCGACAATCGGTGCTAGCTTTGTAGCATTAGGAGGATTCCAATAATTTGGACTTCGTCTGAGACCATATTTGAGAAAAGTCCTGAATGAGATTCTGCATGGCAGGAAGCGCTGAACCAGGTTGGGAAAGTTCAGGAAGGAGAGGGTGAAACCCATAGGTAAGAAAAAATGGAGACGACCCAGTAGATACATGCACCTGGTTATTATGAGCAAATTCTGCCCAACACAAGAAACAACTCCATTCAGCCTGATTACCCGAAGAGTAGGTCCTGAGAAATTGTTCCATTGTTGCATTCTCCTCTCCCCCCCTCCTGTTGCGTACTCCTCCCGCCCCCTGACTCAGCCTCCGTTCTCACCCTTTCTTCCTCTCACCCTTGTATCTCTCTATCTGTCCACCCTTCCCCTTAGATTGTACGCTCCTTTGAGCAGGGCCACCTCTCCTCCTGTTCTCCACCACTTATAACTCTGCTCTCCAGCTACTCAGCCTCCTCCTTGAGGACCTTCTGCTCTTCAGCCCCTCTCGCTAGTCTCTTCACCCCTTTGTGGCTCTCACCTGTCATCTGCGCCCTCCCTCTTGGGCTCAGTCTACCAATGTATGCGGACTATCCCTTTCCCCCACCCCCTCTAGCTGTACTTTGAGCTTCCTGAGTTAGTGTGCTACTTGTTAACTGTACCGTGCTGTCTCACCCTGTACTGTGATTTTGTCTGTCCCTATACGGCGCTATGGATACCTTGTGGCGCCCTATAAATAAAAATTAATAATTAGGTATGTCCGATGCATAGGTATGTAAAATTATGTATTTTATGTTATGCAATTCCACCTAAAAACTTTTTATATTGGGTTACATTAAACTTTTAGCCCAATATGTAAGCAGGTAAAGGAGATTAAAAAGTTTATTTACTAATCAATGAGCAGACTTTCACAGAAAAATGGTAATATTTCTGCTTAACCAGAGCACATCTGACATTCAAAGGAAAGCAAAACACTAAGGTTTAGTTCCGATTTAATAAAATATATGAAAAAATTGCATGCAGGGTTTATTTTATATTAATTTAGTCAACTATTGCATCGAGCGATGATACTTTTTACAGGTTACCCTTTTCTTATTAAAATGGCAATGGTTTTTCCAAATTATGCCTATGGAAATATGGCTTGACATGATCTCAGTTTGAGCTCCATTCTAATCAATGGTCTGTTTGCACATCAATGTGCGGCAACTCTACACTTTCCTATCTCCTTTTGGTTCCGTATGTTAAGGTAGGTATGTCTTGCCAAATTAAATTGTTTAAATATATTTTTGCTGATGACACATGTAATGACTATGGCATAATCAAGAGCAACTTTTTTTTTAATGTGGTCATGATTACTCCCAAAATATGAGTACCTGCAAAGTCCTTGTGCGTAAGTAAACCAGCGGATAATATATCCGGATGTTATTTCATAGGGTCTGTGTCACTAGCAAGGAGAGTGTTTGTAGAGATGCCTAAATGCCACAGAATAGGTTTTATTGCACAACCCATATAATGAAAGATTTCAGGCATTTCATTTAACAGAAAGGACCAGAGGGGTAGGGAACATAATAAATAAAAGTACTACCTTTTATAATCCATGTTTGATGAGATCGCTGTACATATTTGTAACTAGTGGAGCCAGTTCATAATATGCATCAATAGATACCAACCCCATCTGGAAGCATGAAAATACCCTATCTTCCTAAAGACTCCATGTTGCATAATGATGTTTCCTATACATATGTGTGTAAACTTTTACTCTGTCTATTGGATGTAATATTATGTTCCCAATAAAGATATCCTGATTATAGCATTTCTGACCAGATGTGGTTTTGAACAAAAGACAATAACAGAGTTGTAATAGAAATTGGCATACCTTTCTCTACTTTGAGTGACCTTACTGTGAATGTCTAAAAATTCTATCATCATCAACATCAGTGATTGAACTCATGACCCCAGCGATGTAAGGCTGTAATGCTAAGAACTGAGCCACATTGCTGCCCAGAAGATTGTTAGAAGATTGTCAGTTTTTTGTGGGCCAGTCTGCTACAGAGAAGCTGTCCACATTCTAGCCTTCCCCTAGGCAACAGATCAGATGATAAGTATTGTGACTTTCTTTGTCATATTAAATTTTAATAATGTTCTGTCCTTTTGTTCTTAAATAAATCACGTGTCAGTAAGGCTGGATTGTTATAATGCTACATTTATGGCAGATATATGTTGGGTTTACAATAACTCTGATTAAATCAGTTTGAGATTGTACTTTGAGATAAGTCAGGCAGTACTTGCCAAAGAGTTTCAGAACCACATTTTTGTGGTTGGAGAACTGAATATAATAATGACAAATAGATTTGGGGAATTTTAATCATTTGTAGACGGAGCAGGTGGTTTTGTTTTAATTAACCCTATCACACCCACAGGGCACACATGCTAAACTGTTGTAACAGCACATTTTGCTCATTTGATTATCTTAAAAAAAATTATCTCTTTCCAATCACTTTTTTTTCATATTCTATTACCTTTGGCATGCTATCACCTCCTTTCGGTGTGTTAAAAATAACCCTAATCACATATGGGTAGGATCATGGCCGGATTAACCCGAGGTCTAACTGGGCTATAGCCTAGGGGCCTCGGGCATCCAGGGGGCCCTTCAAAGTTTCCAGCAGCATTATTGATCGGTCCGGGGGCGGGGGCGCCCCCAGCCCGATCAATGCTGCTGAGCACAGTCAGTTCAGTCCCCCGTCCCCGGCGCTCAGTAATCTGTTTACTGAGGAGATCTTGCAAATGAACTCTCGCGAGATCTCCTCAGTAAGGAGCTTACAGCGCGCCGGGGACGGAGGACTGAACTGACAGGTAAGCACTTGGGGGGGGGGCGGCGGCGGGTGGCTCACATTGGGGGCCTCACGGGGTGAATGGAGGCGCCCTTAGCCCAGGGGCCTCCATTCCCTTAATCCGGCCCTGGGTAGGATACATATAGGTAACATCTGGCAGAGGCTTGCAGGGCACAATATCTAGAGAACCACTACGGTGGGTTCTTAAATAACAGAAAACCTATGGCAGGAGGTGTTAGAGATATTGCTGGTTAGTTGGGAATCTGTGTCTGAGATCAAATGAGATCCTGGAGTATGGGTGCTTATTACAAAGATACTTATTACACTCTAGTCAGTCTCTACAAAATCAGTTCTGCAATTCTTGATCATTATGCCAAATGTTGTTCTGTACAGGTGCAGGTGTTTCTTCCACATAGTTTGGTTGCAGACAAACATGTCAAGACTATAGTGAGGAATAGTAGATTTTCTCAGTAGAATTATTATGTGAACCCAAGACCCAAGGTATATGTTACAGAATTAGTTATTGCTTGTTATTTCTCCTTTTCTAACCTGTCACCACCCTTTTCCTCCCATTTAATTTCATTTTGTTGAGCTTTCCCAATGTAACTTTACTATAAGTGATTTAGCAAACATTCTCTCTCCTGCCATCTCTCTTTTCTCTCCCTCCCTTTCCCTTAGTAGATTCTGTTACCATACATTTAATATTGATATTCTCAGAAATCTGGTCTAAACAGACCTCACAGCCTGCTAAATGATTTGTTTCCATGTAACTAGTCAATAAATGGAGCACTCTATAAACAATACATTGCTACATGTTGCAAAAAATTCAATATTTTAACAACAGTCTTAATAAGTGGTGCAACAGATGCAATATACTGTGACACACTTGTATATATGTTTTTTTTACTAATATATATATATATATATATATATATATATATATATAAAATCAAATATATAATCAGCCATAATAAAGCATATATGTACTGTTTATTATATTGTATTTTATTTTGTTTATGTTTTCTGAACATTCTAGGTGACAGACAAACTCCAGAGGTGACAGTTGACAGATGGCGTATCTGACACAAATGCTCCCCATTACCTGGTCTGTGAGATACCAGCACTTCCATCAGTCTGTGACCTTCTTCCAACACTGCATCCTTCAGGTCACAGTGACCATCCACACTCTGCTTAAAGTTCTACAAGAGACAAGGAAGACCCTGGTGAGGGACACGTCTTACAAGCAGTGTCCAGCAATAATCCTGAGCACGATAAAAAAAAGTTATGAATCAAAAATTGATTAATTTGATGTCAGCTACACAAATATTTTAATTTAGCATTGTTAAAGAACAGCATTAAATATAAATGTTGCAAAAAAAGTGAAGGAAAAACAATCTCGATTAATTTCAAGAGTATATTATCTATTTAAAGCATGTTTAGGCAACCTAAGAGTGTGCAGCTGCGGTAGCACTGTAAATCCTAGCATGCATTGCCAGCCTATTGCTGGGATTTGTAGTTCTTACAACAGCTGGATAAACTGGATTGATATACCATAAATAAAAATATGTTCCAGATCAGAATTTAACCTTTTTTTTTCTTTAAAACCAGGCTAAAAAGTGAAGCTCACAAAAAATACAGCTACATTTAATGTGATGTTAGCCATACTCCAATTAAGGATATAGTGAGAATCCCTTGTCACAAGTTTGGACTGAAATAAGAAGTGAACAATAGTTTGCACTGTCCTTTCAGTAATTATGTGTTCTATTTATCAATGGGTAAAAAGCCCAAAATATGGCTAAACAGGAGTTTTCACAAGATGTAAGGCTTCTTCCTATTTAACAGAACCCAGGGGCTTGTAAAGGCTGTCATTGGGTATCGTTGGCCCTAGCCTTCACCCGGGGCATACAGTGAAGCTTCCCCATGAAAGCCGGATCACGCCTGGCGAACGGTAAGACTCCTCCTACCTCTGCTTGTCAGTATCACCGGGAAACTGAGCATCACTCAGCTGCCCAGTAACTTTTTATTGATAAATTGTGCGCCCAAAGATTTTCTATCGTTGCAATAGGAAATCTTCAATATAGCAGGGTCTTGATAAACAGACTCCATTTATGTATTTAATTACAAAAATACACGTCTATAGTGATATTTGTGTGTATTTACAAAAGGACACCTGATCCAGCTGTGGGTATCATATAAAAGTCAAAATGCTTAAATTCATAGTGTAGTAAGAAGAGAGCACCAGCTGACAAAATACATAAAAGGGGGCAATACGCTGACGATTGCACATTACGCTGGGGAACTCAGAGAAGGACACCTAATCAGAGCTGCAGACTGGTCAATGGCACAGGCAAGTTTGATCAGGGCCTGATTAAGGGTTCTGGCCGCCCTAGGCTAATACGGCCGCCGGAAGAACGAGCGCGTTAAAACTATTACCGTTTATACGGTAATTACTCGCTGAATTTTAGCTCCCTGAGCTGCGAGATGAAATTCAGCGAGTAAACTACCGTATTAACGTTTTTTACGCGCAAGTTTACCATATAAACGGTAATAGTTTTAATGCGCTCGTTTTTTTGCGATCCGGAGCAACAATTGAATACCCCCCTATGGGGGGTATTCAATTGACGACGGGATCGCCGAAAATCCCGCGCTCTAAAAATATTACCATTAATACGGTAATCCTGCGCGTAAATACCGTTAATACGGTAATTTACTCGCTGGATTTCAGCTCGCAGCTCAGGGAGCCGTGAGCTGAAATCCAGCGAGATATTACCGTATTAACGGTAATATTTTTCGAGCGCGGGATTTTCGGCGATCCTGCCGTCAATTGAATACCCCCCTTTGGATTTAACACAGACTTACTTACTTACTTAAAGTTCAAGCCTGTACACATTTCATCATAAGTTACTAATATCTACATTCTTATTACACTATGGGGCAGATCCAATTCCAGAACAGCCCATAAAGACATTCCTTGTCGATGTCCGGCCTGCACACACCTCATTGAGCTACTAGGAAAACTAAGTAAAGATTTCAGTACTAATATCGCGATGACGTCCGACGGCCCATTGGCAAGAATTTAATCTGCCCCTATGAATGTATGTATTTTGTCTTTTATATGATAGCCACATTGGAATCCAGCTGCATCAAGTATCCTTTGATGACTACACAAAGTTCTCTATAGGTGATTATTGCTGCAATTAAACGCATACATATCTGTGAGGAGCGTGGGTTTCCTCCGGGTGCTCCAGTTTGCTTCCGGAGCCCAAAAACATACTGGTAGGTCAAATGGCTTCTAACAAAATGGTTGTGTATGTGTATGTTAGGGAATTTAGATTGTAGTCTCCAATTTAGCATGGACTGATGTGATGTGATGGGCACTATATAAACAATATTAATACATAATTAATGAAAGGATGGTGCACACTATTATTCATTTTTTTCCAGTCCCAACTTGTGCCGAAGATTTCCTAATATATCCAATGTTTTCCGTGAAAGGACTCCGGGAACTCTCCTTTTGTCTCTTGGTAGCAAATAGGAACCATGAAACTTATTCAAATCGACTTAATGGTACTGGTCAAAAAAAATCATCTATACTCCCATTAAGGTAATACCCTTCTTACTGACACATTGATTATAATTAGAGGAAAAAATGTTAACACGTTTTACACTATAGATATGTAACCCTAGCTTCTGTTCATTGAGAATGCAGTTTGTCAGTTCATTAGGAAGCAGTATCTCCTGGAAATGTGGCCATGGCTCTGTGATGTTACCGGTTCTAAGGGGCAAATTTATTATCTACCACTTTTTTGCCACAATCATTTTCATTCTTTATCACAATGATAATGAATGAACGATCGTGAACATTTATTAAGAGTGTTCTGCAGGGACAGAATTCATGATAAACAGCTATGGCACTTTGTGATAGTGACCGGAGGGGAGAGCAAGTAAGAGGAGGTGATCCGAAGATCCTTCTGCAATGTTCTCTTCGTAGGCTTCAATGGCTAATGCCATCTTTAGATGCCATCGGCATAAGTTCTGCATAGCAGTTGCCATAGAGAGCTATGGGGACTGCTTTTGCAATTCGAAGACACTGGGACCGATGCCCTAACAATCAATTTAGACAATCCTTAAACATGCTGCCGTTTTTGGGGGATTTGAAAAGTAGGATTGATAAATAGGCCCCTTAGTGAAATAACAAACCTGCTAAGTCACATGACCTCAACCACTTTGATAACATTTGTTTTTTATTGAAGAGACTAACCTGCCTATTGGACAAGCTAAGTTGTATATTTAATGAAACCCGGCAACATGGAAGATTCCCCATTGCTGCTTGTCGCAGTGATAGAACATCTTCTCATGTCTTTATTTACCACCAACGATACTCAGGGCCATCTTAACAGCATTATAGGCCCCCAGGTAACTGCCCAGCATGCCCATTCGTTAAGACGGCTCTGGGAATACAGGTTGGCAGCAGTAAGAGGACTCTTACTACTTCCCCGGCCGGTCTTTGTTCCACCTGAACATGTGTGAGCCAATACAAGAACTGGAAGCTTGGATTTGGGCTTTCAGATCCAGATTCGTGAAATAAATTTAAAAAAATAATAAAGAAACAGGATTAAATGTTTAAAAAAATATTAGAAATTAATTAATTCAGAACATTCCAATTACAAATTAAGGCTTTATTTAAATACAGTCTTTCATAATGTGCCCTCCCTGCTATCGCCATCCTGAAATAGCTATTGGGGTTTGTGATCACTATGATGACACTAAAATATTAATTTCAAATTGGCAGGTTTGAAATGATAAGCTGCAGCTCTTCCACATATTGGTTCAGCACAGAAAATGGCTGCATCCACCTGTCAGTGGCTTCTTGTAAAAAGAAAGTTGCACATTGGTTTCATGAATATAAATATTGTTTACAAAAATGCCCTATTAACGATTGGTTTCTTTTGTCAATAACAAGTGTGAATTGCCCCACAGCAGACACTGAGCTATCCAGATAGGGACTGAGTAGAACAAATGATGCAGTAGCTGCAAACCTGGATTGCAGAATTGATGCACTACAAAGATTTTGAAAATAAATTCCTGCTGTGGAAAGTAAAAATGTAAAGACATTAAAAATTAATCAGAACGGTGTTTCTGCATATAATTACAAAGCTATTGGTATTTCAGTCAATGTGCCTTATCTCTGATCAAATGATAAGATGTTTTCCATTTCTGTGTAAAATGATGACAGATTGAGACTGACAGTTTGTTTTCATCTCCTCACCAGGTGTGTGTGCAGGTACAATTGTAGGGCCTCTGTTTCAGGCAGAGGAGGAGTCCAGTTCTCTGTGGCTTCCATAGCATCTTGCAACCAGTGGATGAATGTGTCAAGCTTGGATACAAAACCCTGGGATGAAAATAAATAAATAAAACAAGATCAGGCATAGAGAAACCAATCAAGAACAACAATAGCGCCATCTACTGCTTTATTTTGGTCATGTAATTTTTTTTTACAATTACATATATTCTATTATCTCCTGATGGCTTCTAGTGAAACTAACATATGTGTGTGTTGGTTCTGGTAGGGTTAAAGTATGTACAATTCACTAGGCAAGGGACTGATGTGAATGGTTAAATATTCTCTGTAAAGCATTGTGTAATATGGTAAAGCTATATAAGTAAGGGTTAATAAATAAATACAACAGCATATAAAAACAAACAATTTTAACAAATAAATGTCTATACATAGCCATATATACAATATGGATAATTATAGACACACTGCCACTGGTATACCCTTCTATCTGCAAATGTGTGCTTTTTCCCAATTGGACAACATCAATAGTGGGAGGTACGCACTATGAATTGTGTCTTATTTGCCTATGTAACATGGTTCTGTGGGAAGACTGCAAAGCCAGGGTACTGATGTGCCACAGTGTTTTTGGCTTTAGAAGAAAATTAAATATAAATGGAAAATATTATTATAACAAGGAATCCAGTTTGAAGCACTGTCAAACATATCTGCCTGGAAAGGCCAACATAGTGACAAGATTCATGTGACGATAATAAGTAAGCAGGTGAAGGCCATGATTGCAAGCTCTTGGACCAAGAAAATGACACAACTGAAAAAAGTCAGAGACAGACATTCTGCAACAGGCATAATATCTTTTTCTGCAATTGCAAATATCTGTTCTTAGCTCATTTACACCATTTCTACTAATCAATGAGGGCTAATTGTTTAATAGGTTCATCAACTGATAAGATTGTATGCATCAAAAACCTGAACAAGTTCTTATAGTGCTTAACACTTATGTTTTTCATTCAAGAGTCAATATTTAAATAGTATTTTTCATCAACCACGCTTTATAAATCTATTTCTATACCTTGCTATACCTGCCCTGGAAACCACACCCCTGATGGTACTTAGATGTACTTGTGGTAGGGCTGAGGAGATAACAGACAGCTGCACTGCTCACCCATCCCAGCGATGCCTGTCTATTGGAGAGCACAGCAGTGCAGGTAAACTGATAGGCTATTAATTAGCCTATCACTTTACTCTCAATGACGCTCCATCCAGTAGGCTTTGTGAATTACACCCAGTACAGAGCCTTCACTCTCTATCCTGCTCCTCCAAGTCCTGCAGATCCATGCCTTTATACAGCACTGAAACATGAATCTGCTGAAAGTAGGAGGAGCAGAGCAGAGAAAGTAGTCTCCTTATTAGGTGTAAGTCACTCATGCTGTCCCAACTTAGGCAGGACAGTCCTGATTTTAAGGCTCTGTTCTGCTGCTCGGTTAGAACAATTGTGTCCTTCAGATCAGGAGTCTGGGAGGGTGTTTGGAGGGAAGGGGGAAAGGGAAAGGCACAGCCAAGAGCTTTAAAAGTGCTAGGTAGGCCACAGGGGTGTACCATGCCCCAAATGTGACATGACCACACAGCCTGTACCAATTTCCATCTCTCCAGAGTTGGGATTTATGCCCAGGTGTGACACTAAAGCAATTGTTTAATAAACAACCTTTACTAGGCAATCCCAAAATAGTGATTTATTTATTTTTAATTAAAAAAAAAGACAAACAGAGGCACTTCTATGCCTGATATTTTGAAGAGATCTCTATTTAAATAACACAGGATCTGAGAGACCACCCTTCCTTCCTCCACCACCCAGCCTACTTGACTGGACATAGAAACTCCCCCCTTTAAAGTAATGGGGTAGCTGGAAGACCATGCTAGACAGTTCCCCACAAATCAAGACACAAGGCCTGTCTAAGTTCTAATCATTTAATTATATTTTCTTTTTCTCATATCATTGTTATGGCAATGGTGAAGTTTTGCATTGTGAATTCTTCAGCACCATCAATGTGTCATTTTAATATTCTAAAATTCATGATGAGTATCCTTTCCTCCCAGTGCTGAAATCCAACCCCATTCCCATCTCTAATTGGACAAGTTACCTTAGTTCAAGTCTCCTCCACCCTTTCATCCAGTCCCAAATAACTACTGGTCTACTACGTTATGTAATTGTACATGTACGCCACTGCACCACCCTAACTATGCCCCAATACATGTGCGACTACACACACTGCTCTGAATATTCTGATTTCAAAAGATATGGTAATATTAAACATAAACATTAGTTGCTAATGTCCCTAACCAACTAGTGTTTAAAAAAAGTCTTTAGGGGTAGGGGTGGGGGATCAAGAGAGGAGAGGGCCCTAATCTGATTTTATTTTGTTTTCTGCACAAATAAATTCAGAATGATATATATCTTATATATATCTTGATCAACTGTCATTTTTATTTATGTAAGTAGAGCCCTTAATTTCCTAAAGAATTCCACTTAAAACTGAAAACCTAGAATTAAATGGATTTAACATTAAATCTATTATTTTATTTACCTGTGTTGTACCGCTGAGATGATCCGCTAGGTTACTGATGCCTCCAACTGTTCCCAGCTGCTCTCCTGTAAACTAGTATGGCTTGGCCTTACTCAAACAGGCAGACGTGTTCTCGCTGCCTGCCCCTTGTGCTCTTCCCAGCACACACTTGCACTTGGGGAGGGGAATCAGAAACAGCTATGCCTGTCTGACTAAGATGAGTGGGACTAGTGTACAGGAGACCGTCACTGGACTGTTGGTGGCTTCAGTGAGCTGGTGGATCAGGGAAATGGTATATGACAAGTAAGCTAATGGATATAGTGTTAAAATAGTAAACTTTACCCATTACAAGATTGTAAGGTTTGGCTGGAGTTCTTATTTAAACAAGTGTCAGTGCAGGGCTGTTCTGGCCCTTTTGCCGCCAGAGGATGGGTGTTGCCTCAATACCACCAAAAATATTTACTTTACAGCTGGGTTACTTAATGCTTGAACTTCTCTCTGCCTACAGTCCCCATTATCATCAGTATTGAGGAGTACAAGATGGAGTTGAGGGATACGGGGAAGAGAAATGAGCTATACCAGGATTCCCCTGTGCCTTCTGCTGTCACTGCACACTCCTCCTGATGTCAGCCTATGAAGGAGCAGACATAATGTTAGGACAAGTTAGATGGTCAGATTGCTGTCCCCATACTCTGCCTCCTAAAACGGGATATTCACCTTGCCTCATGACAGCAGTGCCCCTGCTTCATTACTACCTCCTAAAATAAATGTAAATATTAATATTTCCTCCACTCAGAGTGAGTAAAGCCACTACTGCACACATCAAAGGTTGTATTTCACTAAGCTGAATAATATACCAGAAACAACTGAAGTGTTTTATACTGAAGTAAAGTATACCATCAATGTTACCATCATGCCACTTCCACTCCTCTGGCGCAGGCTGCCATGTTGGGAGGAAGTTACTTCTCTAGCAGCTGACAGCTTGGAAGAGTTGACTTGCAGGAGTGCACTTGGCAAATTGGTTGATCCACCCACATGGTTTGATCCTGTGATGTCACAGCAATCTAACTGAATTTCAGTATTTTGGCAGATCCAGTGATGACACTGTTCTGAAAATGTGAGTTTGGCTTCAGCTGTCTGTAATGGAATGGCGAGGTAATACTATATTAAACTTTACTTAATGTCAAGGTGATAACAGACCTTATATTATATATGAAGAGTTCACTGACAGGGTTTCCTTGCTTTTTTAAACATCTAACTGTTTTATGCAATGCTTTATACAACCTAGCTGGTGGGAAGTCCAGGTTCTATTCATGTTTATAGGGTTTATGAGTGCTCCTGTGATATATTTTACAAAATCCATGATCACTATGTGCAGGTAAAAGGAAGTATTGTCAGCATACTTCAAAACCCATTGAATTCCCAGTCTATAGTTCATCTCTATTTATATAATATTAAAATACATTAACATTATTCAGAACGATGGAAAACATTGCAGTTTTATCAATTATGAAGAACAAAAAACTTTTGCAGTTCCTCTACTTACTAACTTCAAAAATGTCAGCCGGAAACACAGAGCTATTTGACTGTAAAATTAGCAGCAATAAATCTGGGGCCTCCGCATTACATATTGTGAAGGCGGAACAAGATGCCTGCAGTCTGAACTGTGATTTGGAGTGGCAATAAAAATATGTTAGAGGCAGTCACGCACCAAAAGCCGTCTGCGCATGTAAAAATGATCCTTCACCTAATACAGAGGAACTACGGTACTTTCTCCTCTACAATTTGGTCCCCTTGACTCCATTCTCACAAACTTAACTCAGCATCCAGTTGCAGCATTATATGTATTCATATGTCCTTTTATTCTAATTTTCCAAAAACAAATTTAACCTATATAAGGTTACTATTTTTCTGTATTTCTTGCTGATGCTCCCATCTATTTGATGCCCAAATGGATGTATTGGTACTGTTCAAGTTGAATGTAAGTAGCCTCTGAACAATAATTAGGTTTTTTTTATAACGCAAACAAATCTACCATGTGGTGCTTCGCTTCAGAAAACCTAACATTGAAAAAAATGTATTATCAGTCACTTATCAAGCTGTGCCATCTTTATAACCAATGGCAATGTGCATCCAATGGCTGACAAATAAAATCTACTGAATGACAGGATCAGAGTGTTAGAGGGGAATTCACCTTTCTGAGAATTCTATTGTCCAGGGACATTTGTTTTTTGATTCATCAGCTCAGGTTTGTGCATTGGATAGAATTGTATATACACATCAGGGGCCTGATTCAATAAGGATCTTAAATGAAGAGGTATCTTATTTCAGTCTCCTGGACAAAACCATGTTACAATGCAAGGGGTGCAAACTAGTTTTCTGTTTTGCACATAAGTTAAATACTGACTGTTTTTTCATGTAGCACACAAATATCAACTATAAATTTCAGTGTACAAATAAGCTATCAAGTATTTGTGTGCTACATGAAAAAACAGTCAGTATTTAACTTATGTGCAAAACAGAAAACTAGTTTGCACCCCTTGCATTGTAACATGGTTTTGTCCAGGAGACTGAAATAAGATACCTCTTCATTTAAAATCTTTAATGAATCAGGCCCCAGATCTCTTGTTTTATCATGTGGTAGCCAACCCAGCTGACTCTAAACCTCAACTTGAGCTCCAAGTGACAGAATCACAGTTCAATCTAGCAACACATATAGGTGCCAAATTGGATGACATCCAGTCGTTGTGGACAAGGTTCAAGTGGTCACTGGCTAATATTGGCCATATTATGACCACATTTTCCATCATGTCCAATAAAATAATCTGATCTATTTCAATCTGATTATGGAGACTATACCACTCACTAATTCAACTAATTTGTGTCATTTGCCAAATGAACTTCAATTCTAAATAATCAAATCCCATTTGACCAGATTTTGATCATTCAGAAATATCATTCATTTCACATGTTGGTTAATGGTCAGAAAATGTGTTTGAAAAGTACCAAATTGGCCTATAAATTAAAATAAGCAACCAGATCCGTATGTGTGCTCAGAAGAGTGCTGCCAATTCACCAGGAACCATTATAAGACTAGAACACGTAATGAGTGTGGATGAGAGACGCAGATCTTGTGCACAACCGAGGGGTCTAATTGGGAGATATTTTGAGACAAGTGAGGCAGCACAGTGATTTTGTTGTTTGTAAGAATACAAAGCAAGAGAAATTATGCAAGCAAAACGACTTAACAAGTATAGCTTTGACAATGAGGAAGAGAATTAAAGAATACTTGGTGGGTTAGTGCTTAGCACTTCTGCTTCACAGCACTGGGATCATGAGTTCGATTCCTGACTATGGCCTTATCTGTGTGGAGTTTTTATGTTCTCCCCATGTTTGTGTGGGATTCCTCCGGGTGCTCTGTTTCCTCCCACATTCCAAAAACATACTATTAGTTTAATTGGCTGCTATTAAATTGATCTTTGTCTCTCTCGGTCTGTGTGTGTGTATGTTAGGGAATTTAGACTGTAAGCTTCAATGCGGCAGGGACTGATGTTACTGAGTTCTCTGTACAGCGCTGCGGAATTAGTGGCGCTATATAAAAAGCTGCTGATGATGACGACAACAGTGAGGAGATGTATGCTGATGCAGTTTTTTTGATGGCTTTGAATGTTATTAGAAGTATTTTATATTGGAAAATCAATCTAGTCGCTGCATGCAAAATAGATCATAGGGGTGAGAGTCTGATTTGGGGAAGACTAGTAAGTAGGGAACTATAATAGTCAATGCAGGAGATGATGAGTGCATAAATTAAAGTTTTTCAAAGGATAGTTCTGAGTTAAGGATTACATCTAAGCAGCGAGCTGGTGGGGTGGGATTTATTGTCATGTTGTAAACAGAAATAGGACTGCCAAGTACGTAACGTCTGCTAGCGGGTGGGAATATTATTAAATCTGTTTTTGAAAGATTGAGTGTGAGTTGCGAGAGGACATCCAACGTGAAGTAGCAGAAAGACAGTCAGTAATGTTGGCCAACACAGATGGAGAGATCAGGAGAGGACAGATACATTTGGGTATCATCCACATAGAGATGATACTGAAATCCAAAGGAGCTTATTAGTTTTCCTAAAGAAGTGGTATATATAGAGAACAACAGAGGACCTAGTATTGAGCCTTGTGGTACTCCAACTGATAAAGGAAACGGAGCAGAGGTGGATCCAGAGAAAGTAACAGTGAAATAGCAATTAGATAAGTAGGATGGGAACCAGGATAGGACAGTGTCTTGAAGATTTAGGGATTGTAACATTTGTATGAGAAAAAAGTGATCAGCAGTGTCAAATACAGCAGAGAGATCCAGGAGAATTAGAAGACAGTAATGGCCTTTAGATTTCACAGTGATCAGATCATTGTCAACCTTAGTCAACACAGTGTCTGTGGAGTGTTGAGAACGATAGCCTGACTGAAGAGGATTCAATAGGTTGTGTGAGGAAAGAAAGCGTGTGAGGCGAGTGTAGGCAATTCTCTCAAGAAGTCTGGAGGGTTGTGGGAGCTAAGACGTTAATTTAAGAGAGCGTTTAGGTAAGAATTTTGTGTTTTTCAGAATAGGAGTAATCACTGTGTGCTTCAATAATGATGGGAAGTTACCAATAGAGAACGAGATAGATTACAGATTTTAGTTAGAGGTGGGATGAGAACAAGAGACAGGGATCTACTGATTTGTGAGGGAATAGACCAAGAGGACAGGAGGTAGAGGAGGAAGATAAGAAGAGAGTAAATACTTCATCTTCATTTGTGGGATCAAATGAAGAGAGGGTGTCAGAGAGTGCTGGGAAGGAATTGATCTTGTTGCTTGTCAAGGAAGATGAGAATATTTCAAGTCAGATCTTATTAATCTTATCCTTGAAGTAGTAAGAAAGATCTTGGGCACTGATAGTAGCTGAAGAGTTTGGGGTGGGAGGGTTGAGAAGAGATTTAAAAGTGTGAGATGAGAGATTGGAAGTATGTTTATTTAGCACTGTCCAGATCATGTCGATAGGAGTGGTAGATAGCAGTATATGTGAAGAAATTATTAGAGGTACAGTGACGTTCTGCTTTGCGAGAAAGTTTTTGCAGATTTTTTGTTACTTTATTGTGCCATGGCTGACATCGAAATTAACAAGTTATATGAAGAGTCGCTGGAGCCACTTGGTCAAGGGCTGTTGCCAGGGTTTGGTGAAAATGAGGTAATGCCATATCAGTGGAGTAGAATGTAGCGATTGTGGAAAGAAGGTGTTGGAGAGAGGTGGAAAACTATTAAAAATTAACAGCTAAGATTTCTGCAGGTATGAGGAGGCTTGGTAGAGTTTGACAGCAGAGAGGTTATAGTATTGGGGAAGAGCTTGTAGCTAATAAGGTGATGATCCGAGAGGGGGAAAGGGAGTGTTAAGAAAATAAAAAACTGGGCATAGTCTACAGAAAATAAGATTAGCACACTGGGAACCAATACTCAGGAAGTCCCACAGGGCTGACACTTTTTCTTTGATTGGCTGCATTCTTATGAATATTGATTCAGCCACAAGATGGTTGCCTCCACTGTATGTAGGTAACAGGTGCTCGTTATCATAGGGAATCGTGGACTGGGCTGAAAATAAGAGTTTGTTAATCATTCAGGAAATTTTATTCATAAAATTAACGTCCTGGATATTTTCATGTTGTTTTTAAACAGCTCTGCTACTTTGAGAACCTTGGAATAAATATAATGGCAGTTGTGGGCAGTACAAAGCTAATTACCCAAGCGTTAAGAAACATTGCTAATAGGCTCCCTCATGCACTTGATTGATTCCAAAAGCTGTCAGTAATAGTCCCTTAGATATTACTGAAAGCTCAACAAATTTGTTTTCCTACTGTATCTGGGGTTTATAAGAACTTGCATTCTGGTCTGTTCTACCAGTAAATGAAGTTCTAAATTATAATTGGTCACAATGTTGCAAGGAAAATATAACCTATTTGTAAGTAGGGCTTCTTTTCCCATTTCTATGATTTTGCAGACATCTGGGCGCACATTATTATCCACAGAGAGCATCTATTCCTTTGTAGCTTACAATTTGTTAAGATGTGAATAAAGGAATTTGATTTTTTGCACTGCCAACGTAACTGCAATATCCATAGATGCCAAAAGAATAATACCTCCTAGTGTCATATTATCATGAAACTAATGCAAGACTCGCTTTTAAATGAACCATCTGTCAGATAGAGAACCCAATTTTTTTACATACCAAGAATCCTAAAAATAAAATATAACGCCGAACATGTTGCATTTGCATACGTGCTTTTCAAATTGTCCAAATTGGGACAATGTATGCATTCCACCACAATCTCCTACCCTAAGATCACCCTTCGAATGCCGCTGCATCAGATGCAGGTGCGAGTTGCATCTGTTCATCGCTGCCCTGCTACACACAGCAGCAGAAATGAGAGATACCTCCCAACTGTCCAGCCTATTGGTGTCAGCAGGGGAGGGCTGACAAATTTTAGCTCAGGGGGCACACTCAACTAGGCAGCCTATTTTCAAGGAAAAAAATGCAGGTGGCCCAGTGACCCAGCCCAAGGTAGCCCACTATGGGACCGGCCCAGCCAGCCCCTGGATAACAGATGTGTCGGCTGGAGCAGCAGGACACAGTCCTCTAATTGGGTCAGTCCCACCTAAATCAGGACAGTTGGGAGGTATTCATTTGTACACAGTCTATTCCACCCTGGTAATTAGACACTTGCTAGCAACCATGTCACCAGAGTTCCAGGCCCCAAGCCACCAGCAAAGTGCCTAGACCAGTTTTAAAACTGCTTAAATTGTTTTAACAGGTTTATAGAAATGTATTTCATAACTGTTGTGTAACTTTACCAGTATAGCTGTTATAAACAGACAATAATTAGTGTGTTAGCTGCAACTTAATACCGTGCTTGTGTTCATGGAGTGACTACAAATGGTGTGATCTTGGTTGGTGGGCAGGTCCTCTTGATAATTTAGCAACCCAACTGATGCTATCACTTAGCAATAACCTGCAGCATCTGGGCACAGTTACTGAGCTAATGTGCAGCTATCTCTGACTGCTGTCTGAAAAGCCACCATACAAGAGCTTTTCATAACACTGGCTTGTATGGAAGGTTGGCAAAAAGCCAGGAGCCATTGAAAATCATGTCCTTAATATCTCACAGCCCAAGAGGAGGTCTCTTGGACTGTGTATAAGTCCAAGAGGAGGTCTCTTGGACTGTGTATAAGTCCAAGAGGAGGTCTCTTGGACTTATTCTCCAACAGAGAATAATATTAATAGGAAGAATTGACTCATAGTATTAAAATGACAAAAAGGGGAAGCTTTCACATTGATAAGCACAGTAATGTCGGGAATTTGGATTTTCTGTACAGAATGCAAGTGGTAAATATGTAGGGGATACATAAAAAAGCTAAACAGCTAGAAGGGCCAAGATATCCATATAAAGTCTGTTTGCTATGGTGGTTTGGTGCTGACCTCCTGGAAAGAGTAAGCACTGCAGATGGAAGTAACGACCTGGAATCAGGGCCATCTTTTCCATTGGGCACGATGGGCAGCTGCCCGGGGGCCCCACGGGCAAGGGGGCCCCATAGGCACGGTTCTTAATGAGAATAAATAATCCTGCAAAAGAAAAAAACCTGCAAAAAAAACCTTCAAGGGTCACTGAGCAAGTACATCTATCTATCTCTATCTCTATATATCTATATCTATATCTGTATCTGTATATATCTATATCTATTTCTAGGGGCCCTGGTGCACTGCTTTGCCCGGGGGCCCATAATGTTGTTAAGATGGCCCTGCCTGGAATCCACGTGCAGAGCCTTGGTGTGTTCATACAAAGGCATATCCAGACCCTTAACCCAAGAGGCCAGTTTTACACTTGCAGTAAAACTGGGAAGCCCTGGCTGTTCAGTCCAAGCACTTGTCTTCATCCAACCAAATTTTTCACCCCAGTCTTTAACAATTTCTGAACCAAGGGACTAGCATAAAACATAGGAAGCATATGCTGTACTGTTAAATAATAAGATGACAAATCCACTTTGAAGTGGCAAGTCCACTTTAACTCATTTTGTTACATGGCTGATTTCACAAGGTTACAAAATAGTTTCTTGATAATGATAATATTTAAACATGAGATATGTGTATATCTAGAAATCTGTTCAATCAATGTCTTCAAAAAAGATGTAAAAGCCTCATTAAAGGAAAAAAAATGCTGGTTTTAAGAACCCGAGCCTATGTGAAGCACTGTGTAAGCATTATAACAGACGCAAGGGTTTAATTACTAGTCTGTATCGCGCTACTCCTGCCTAACAGAGGGAACTCTAAAAGGGCTTATGAAGCCCAGTGGATTGCAGATCTAAGTACTTGGTCTAATGAAGAAAAATGGGCGGATTTTAGAATAGATAGAGCCTAAGCATTAATCAAACCCTATTCAAAGAAAATGCATATTCTCACAAGATGGTATTTATGAGGTAATGAATGGATCTAACCAGTTTTCCTTTACTCCATCTCTAGGTATGTCTCTGCTATTAATTCTTTTAACTCCTACAATTCAGATTCATCTGTCTGTAATATCTGTCTAATTTCCATGTTTATCTATGGTATGTCTCTGCAATTCTTTCCTCCATGAGGTTATAGTAGTCTGATTGTTATCAACTCTACCTGTCTGCACATGTATGGATTTGATCAACTGACCAATTTTATAATTAAGCAACACTATGCAACAAATACAACCAGGCCCAATAAGAAGAATTTTTTGCTTGGGAGGAAATACAGCACGTTTTCATGGCCAAAGTTTTTCTTCAAAGTTCTTAGTGAAGTGGGTGGGATTGTGGCCTCAATGACGCAATATACGGCAAATGGCAAATGGCATAATTCTGACCCAGCTCCCTGTAGCCAAAATGATGCCATTTGGTGCGTTACAACCTTCTCGAGGGGAGAATGCAAAAGTAGATTACATTTGTTGATTTTAGCTAATATTTTATAATTTTACAGTAAATTGGTTGATTTTCTTAATCATTTGCTAAAGATTTGTGTGGTTATTCCTCCTATTATAATAGTCCCATTATAATAGTAGTGCAAAATGGGAGGGGAGTCAAGCAGTGGGGAAAGAGATCAGTAGACACCAGCCCCTGAAGAAAGAAGTCCCCAAAGAATAACATCAGATTGAGCAATGGAAGAAGATAAGGAGGGACAAGAGGAAGAGGGTCCCAGCACTGTCAACAGAGCACCCAAGTTCACTGATGAAGAGAACAACACCCTTGTCAAATATGTCATGTTGTACTCTGATTCCATCTTCAGGAATAAGGTGCAAGTTACCTCCTCTAAGGCCAAACAATACATGTATCAAACAGTGTAGCAGTCAGAAACATTAATGTCTGCAAGAAATGCTTCTTCGACTTCAAGCATATCACAAAGGTGAAGATAGCCAGATCAAAAAGCATACACAGGAGTAGGAAAACCACTGTGAACTTGATTCCTTTACTGGGGGTGGGGTTGAACATGCAGTTATCCCTGTCAGTGTCAAAGGCTGGACAGAATCTATTGACACAATGAAGCCAGTCACTTTAGAAAACCAGGGTTAGACTTAGATTTTAAAAAAAACAATAATAAACATAGACTATCAAAAAAAAAAAAAAGTAAAAATGTTTAAAGGCTACAGGCCAGTGCTTTCCCATGGCCAGCTTGGGATTCAGATGGTAAATGTCGAAGGAAAGAGATAAACTAATGGAAACAAAATATGTCTTGTACTACATAGATTTTCCACCCTGTCTGATTCTAGTGTTCTTTCCCTTCCAATGATTTCACTCTTGTGTAAACTTCTCCTCATTTTCTGCTATGTTTTTTATATGCAAAATCCGCAAGGTGTCAAGAGTTTTGTACTTATCATTAATTCCTCAAATACTTTACTATCACTCCTATCAAGGTGCTCTGAACATTACCAAACAAAGATATTTTCAATCTCACAACCACATTGCTTCTATAGCTCAATACCTATTTAATACCTTTAATTCTCTTCTCAACAATACTAAACCAACCTCTCTGACCACTGTCACCATCTCCCTCTTATTCAAGTATGTGAATTCATTCTGACCCAAATTCTTTTTGACCTCTCTCAACTCACATACCCTTCCAAGCTTCTTGGCAGGGTTGCCTGTACTCACCTCACACAATTTATTGGACCCTCTTTTTCTGACCCCAAAACTCCACAGAGACTGCACTGACTAAAGTGGTCAATGATTTGATCACTGCTAAATCTAAAGGCCACTACTCACTTCTAATTCTTCTTGACCTCTACCTACCACAATCTTTTCATACAAATGCTGAATTTCCAAGGTCTCCAGGAAACTTTCCTATCCTGATTCTCATCCAACTTATCAAACTGCTCCTTCAGTGTTTATTAATCTGAATCCATCTCCTCTCCACTTGCTCCATTAATGCTGCTCTTCTCTATCTATTCCATGTCCTTTGGAAAACTAATAAGCTCCTTTGGGTTTTAATCTCACATCTACATTATCTATCCTGTCCAGGGGGTAAATGTATGAACCTCCGGATTCTTCAACTCCGGCGAGTTCAGCGTCTTCAGCGCTTAAATTTAAAGCGGCGCTGCCTTGTAAAGGGAAGTTTCCCTTTACAAGGCAGCACCGCTTTAAATTTAAGCGCTGAAGACGCTGAACTCGCCAGAGTTGAAGAATCCGGACGTTCATACATTTACCCCCAGATCTGCCAACATCTGTGTTGGACCATGTTACTGGATATCTTTCTCCAATTTCAGAATTTCTGAATGTCCCTTCGCCACCTCAAACTCAGTCTTACAAAACTGATCTAATAATCTTTCCGACATTCAACAAAAGCTACCTACTTGACAATTTTATTTCTGTTGACAATAAGACAGTAAACTCTAACTTTCAGACTCACTCCCTAGATGTCATTCTTGACCCGGAACTGTACTTTGTTCCCAACATATAATTTGTCTCCAAATGTACTTTAATGCCTACAACCAATTTGGATTGCAATGGATAAAATAAGTTTCCTTGTAAAATGTTCCTCTGTTCCTGCTCCACTCTGCCAGTGCCTACAATAGTTGTCTGTATTTAATGAATCCGATATAAACTACTGCTACTAACAAACACAGCTGTTCATAAAACTGCATAAACATACTCCTCTTCACTTGTCTCAAAATATCTCCCAATTTGACCCTCTGGTCAGTTCAAGATCTGCTCCTCTTATCCATACTTTTTACTTGCTCCCATTGTTTGCTGGTTACAGGACTGTTTTTGGGATGCACTTTATGAATTTCTCTCCTTCATACAACAAGACTTTGCCCTAGCCTCCAAGGGGTAAATTTATCAAGCTGCGAGTTTGAAAAAGTGGAGATGTTGCCTATAGCAACCAATCAGATTCTAGTTAATATTTATTTAGTATATTCTACAAAATGACAGGTGGAATCTGATTGGTTGCTAAAGGCAACATCTCCACTTTTTCAAATCTGCAGCTTAATAAATTTACTCCCAAACCTTCAAGTGTTCCCTGGCAGCTCAAATCTCCAGGGAAACTTATCAAATTCCACAACCACTCTATCAACCCTCCCTTGTCTAGTCTGCAAAATTACCTTCGATCTACAGAGTTCAAACAAAATTTACATTATTCTCTTTCTATACACAAACACCTACTGACCTCCAAACCAACATTGCCGTGTAACTACAATATAACTCCACAAAGCATTTTCCATCGAAATCTGGCTGGATCCATATGCAATGTATGGCACTTACCCTCATGTATCAAACTCCTATTTTCCTATAGACTGTAAGCTTGTGAGCAGAGCACTATTACCTCTTTGTCTGTATGTTAATACCCAGTCCTATTTTATTACTGTGTTTGTTCCCAACTGTAAAGTGCTGTGCAGTATGCTGGCACTGTCTAAATAAATGTTAATGGGCAAAAATAACAGGAAAATAGGAAATGTCATTTTGGGGTGTGACCTAAATTCAGTGCCATATCATTGCAGTATTTACATATAATACATTTACCACATCTATTCACATAGTTTTCTTTTTCCATATTAAACATGTTATTACTGAGGGGTGTTAGGAACTCCCTAGCTAGCACAATAAAACTCGGAGTCTACTCCGAAAGCCTGGTGTTCGCTGGAGCCCCTAGTGGTGGGGACAGACTTGGCGGCAGGCTGACAGAAGGTTGAGAATCGTATACCGGCTAAGGAGAACCCAGAAGTGGAGTGATTGGCGGACAGCAGCGTGGGGTTCAGGCAGAGTAAACCAAGGTCAGAGATCACAAGCACAGGTTCGGAATCCAGGGACAAGCGAAAGGTCAGAGGCACTGGCGGAGGAGCAGAATCCGGTTTTCAGGCAAATGGTCAGGGTCAGAAGCGTAGGTTCAAGGTCCAGGAACAAGCGAGTGTCATACACGGGAAGTCAGTCACAGGTTTTAACACCAAGCAGAGCGGAAACAAGCAGGCAGCAGAACTGTGAACAGGACGCTATAACCGGCAGTGAGGTTCTGATCTCACTGCCTTAAATAGCACTAGGAGCCAATCAGGACAGAGGAGGGTAGGGCTGAGAATCAGCCTCAGGAGGCAGCTAATTAATTACTAGCTATAACTAGCATAGGAAATAACATAACCAGGAAGAATGTATAAAAATAAAAGTGAACCAGTTTAAATCATATAGGAGCTTCCCCTGGCGTTGGAGGATGTCCCTACACCCTCCTACATCTATGCCACAAGGATAATAACAGAGCACAGAATCTAAAGCACACGCCCGGCTGCTAGTTCACGCCAGGATGTGGCATACAGCCGCGGCTCGTGACAAGGGGGCAATCAGATTTTTAAAATTTGCACACTCATGAATTATACATTGAGTCTAGAGATGCTTGAGCTCAGTTTTTGGAAAAACGAGCCCACCGTACATCGGAGATCCTCGGCTTGTACTTTTGTGCACCCTCGGAACTGAAAACGGGGCAAAACTTCATTGTTATGCCATCAGATCTCGCGAGTTTCGGATTCTATAAGTACCGCCCTCTATCCGGCGCCATTTCACAGAGAAGGGGTAGCAGGGTTCTTGGCAGTCTCCAGTGCAGCTGGGCAGCGTCATTAATTAAAAGGGAAAGTGTTGGAGTTGCAGTGTACTTAAAAGTTTTCAGTGACATTGTACTGTGCCATAGCTCACACAGAAACAGCTGAGTTGGCAGTGTTCAGTGCTGAAACAAAAATAATAGGGGTTGTAGTGTACTTAAAAGTCTCCAGTGACATTGTACTGTGCCATAGCTCACACAAAACCAGGAGAGGTGGCAGTGTTCAGTGCTGAAACAGAAACAATAGGGGAGGCAGTGTACTTAAAAGTCTCCAGTCACATTGCTCTGTGCCATCAATATAGATTCTGTGCCATCGATATGAATTCACATCAGTCCACAGAAGACCAGGAGCACCAAACAGTCATGATGGTAGTAATCCCTCTATGTCATCTGCTAAAGCTTATGTTAAAGTGCATAGTGCTTTAAAGCCAGGGAAATGAAAATGTAAAACAACAACTTTTACCTTGGCAAAGAAAAAATATCTGTAATCAAGTCAAAGTTAACTGCAGAAAAAAATAAAATTGCCAACATGCCATTCTACACACTTAGTGGAAACGAAAGGATCAGGGCTTTTTGTATGAGTGCTAGTTCTGCAACTGTCGTTGAGGCATGTTCTTGTAAGGTCAGTCATGACGATGCAAGACCTTGTCATTCTGACTAAAAAAATGGTGCCCAAATACTTTTAAGTTTAAAAGCTGAGCTAGAAGAAAAACAGTAAGGCATTAAAAGAAACTATATGTTCAGATTCAGAAATGACACAAATCCCTGAGGAGAGTCTATCCATGAGTGCTATGTATAAGCCTGACCTTTCTGATACTATATTCATAAAGAAGCCTCCTTTCAGCATTTCTGCATATGTGTGGATGAGCATCCCAAGTGTAGCTGGTGATACAAAAATTGAGGATGCCACTTTGGAATTGCAACAGGATGAGGGGGATATTTGTGTAGGTGACGACAGTGCTAATGAAGATGTTGATAACGATGATGTTGTTTGTATAAGTCCTGCACCAGTGGAACCAGTTCTTGCCAGTGATAAGAAGAAGGCCATTGTCATGCTTGGGCATGAGACAAAAAAATCCACCTCTCATGTGTGGAATTATTTTTACCCAAATCCTGTCAATAGTTGTCTAGTCATTTGTAGAGTTTGTAAAGCCACAGTCAGTAGAGGTAGGGACCTTCACCATCTAGGAATCTTATCCATGTTATGCCATTTGAAGAGCATTCATGGGAAGCTTTTGGGAAAATCTGCCGCGACTCTTACCTTTCTTCCGCGGGCGTCCCGGCTCTCGCTATGATGACCGGGACGTCACTTTCGGTGTCTTCGTCCCGGTTGCTTGGGCAACAAACGGGATCCTGGAGTTCTCCTGCCGACGCTCCCAGCCAGCTGTCAAACAGCCGGGCGCATGCGCGCAGGTCTCTACAAGACCAGCCACTCAGGGCTACGGGTTCATTAGCAGCTGCACACTTTCCCCTCATTTGTTGGCAAGGCCATATATTAATTAGGCTGCTCCTGGGGATTCTGTCAGGGCTCTTCCCTGATTGGCTACTAGGACTATTTAAGGCAGTGAGAACTGAGCCTCATTGCCGGTTATAGTGTTCTGTCCCAGTACTGCTGCCTGCTCTTGTGCTATTGTTTGGTGTAGAACCTTAGATTGATTGCCTGTGTATGACCTTTTCCTGTCCCTGGATTCTGAACCTTGCCTGTAACCCCGACCTTTGCTTGTACCCGGAATCTGAACCGTTGCCTGTGACCTTGACCTATTGCCTGTACCCGGATTCCGAACCTTTGCCTGTGACCCTGCCGGTACCTAACATCTCTACCGGTGCCCCGTCCAGTCCGCAGATCTCTGGCCTGTCTCCTATCCGTGGCTATCTCCTGTACCTGTACGTGGCCGTGTGAGTATAAACTTATACTACTTTGAGTTTAAATCCTGGGGGCATCTGAGTACCTGTGAGCATAACCAGTCTCTACGGGAAAGGCGGCTGCTAAAGGTGAAGACCTCTGCTGCTAGTTCTATAAGTTTATACCACACTGGTTGCCATAACAAACTTATGCTAAAAAAATAACAACAAGCAGTCCAGCATCAGCTAGTACTCTTCTCTCACCTATATCCTGGCACTTGCAATCTACACCCACAACACCATTCTCATCAATATCCTAACTAGCGATCGGAGTTAGTCCTGCATCCAAGTTGCTAAGGCTAGATGACTCCTCCACTATCTAGGATTCCTCAGAAGAATTCTTTAGCATTAGTGCCCATGCTGCTGCTGGTGGGGGTGGATCTTCATCCAAGAAGCAAACCAAGAGGAAGACTACTAGTAGTTTACGACAATTGACTGTTAAACAATCATTTGCAAGAGTCGCAAAGCGGATAATAGACGCCATGGAGACTATGATAGTATTAGATCTGCATCCAATATCCACTATTAATGCAGCTGGTTTTATACAGTTAATTGCGGTCTTGTGTCCCTCTTACCAAATTTCATCACAACACCATTTTACTAGAAAAGCTATTCCTCAACTGTACCAGAAGGTTTGTAAAAATGAAATGATTGGCCTACAAAATGCCACTCTATCCACTGTACACTTAACCACAGATATGTCAACAAGCAGAACTGGGCAAACTAAAGATTATATGACTGTGACAGCCCACTGGGTTGGTGATTCATCTTCACAAGCAGGAACAGCAGCAGCATGTACCCAAGTATGTCACATTTGTCAGAGGCAGGCTACTCTATGTATCACCGGCTTCACTAAGAGACATACAGCTGACGATCTGTAACAAAAACTATTGGATATCATTGATACATGGCTTATCCCACTTGGACTCTCCTCAAGATGTGACATTTCTAATAACGAAACGGGACGTGCAGGAGATGCTGTCTGTGGCCCATAAAATTTTCGGGACATTTCTGGCATTCTGCAACAGCATGCAGGAGATTGCAGCAGCTACAAGAACAATTTTGCCCTGTCACCAAGTGAAGCAAGAAGTGGTAACAAGGTAGAATTCCACCCTGTATATGCTTCTGAGGATGGAGGAACAGCAAAAAGCCATCCAGCTTACTCCACAAGCCATGACATTGGGAAAGGAGGGGGAATGTATTTTACTCAAGCGCAGTAGAGAATACTTTCCGTGTTGTACAAGGTGCTGAAACCATTCTAAGTAGTCACCTGTGAAGTGAGTTCAGACACTGCTAGCTTGAGCCAAGTGATCCCTTAATTAGACTTTTGGAAAAGCAGCTTGAGAAACTGATGGCGGAGATGAAACAAAGCAATTACGTTAAGTATGTCGGACTTGTAGATCAAGTACTTTATTTGATTTATCAGATTCCAAGAGTTATCAAAATCTTGAAATCGGATCACTACATTTTGGCGACTGTGCTTGATCCTAGGTTCAAGAGATATATCTTCTCTTTGCTTCCAACTGACCTAGATCTCAAGAGATTCAAGGAGCTCCTGGTGAGCAAGCTGACAACTCAAGTGGTACGTGGCACGACGGCGACTCCTCTTTCAGTTTCTCAGGCAACTATTGCTAGGAAAAAACTTAGCTTTCCCAAGGACCCAGGGATGATGCAGATGACTCAGCACAACATTTTGACATCTGGTCTGGTCTAAAAGAATTGACCAAAAACCGTGACACCTCTGCCGTAACTACACCTGATAGGATAGTGGAGGATTATTTTAACAACAGCATTGAAATAGACACGTCAGACAGTCCCTTTACAAATTGGGAGTAAAAAAATCTATTTGGAGACCCATGCACAAACTCGTTTTGCAATACCTAAGCTGCCCACCCTCCAGTGTGTACTCAGAAAGAGTTTTCAGCACAGCTAGGAATCTTGTCAGTGATCGGCGTAGGAGGCTGCTCCTAAAAATTTGGAAAAGTTGATGCTCATCAAAATGAACTACAAATTCCGCGAGGAAGGCCTTTACTGGCAATTACATCAAAGTACAGAGTTTTCTGTAATGGTGTATTCCAACGTGGATGAATTAATATTGTGTGAGGATGATGTACACACTGATGAGGATGAGGCTGAAGATGATGAGAACAATATATTGCCACTGTAGTGTTCATTCACAGCACTGTTAGCTTTGCTGCCTTAAGCCCATTGTTAGCTTGTTTTGTGAGGGCCCAAACAAACCAAGCACTTCAGCCACAAAAGTGGCACTCCTTGTCACTGAAGTGCTTGGTTTCTTAGAGTGTACATGTCCCTTTTAAGGTCCAACATATGGGTGGGTAGGAGGGCCCAAGGACAATTCCATCTTGCACCACTTTTCTTTTGTGCCACTGCTGTGTGGAATTGTTTCCTACATGTGTTATGAACTGCCGTGTGTTTTTGCCGTTGCTCTGTCGAATATATTGCAGCAGCTACAATAACAATTTAATTTGCCCTGCCACCAACTGAACTAAGAGGTGGTAACAAGGTGGAATTGCACCCTTTATATTCTTCAGAGGTTGAAGGAACAGTGAAAAGCTATCAGTCTTAGGGCTAGATTTACTAAGCTGCGGGTTTGAAAAAGTGGGGAAGTTGCCTATAGCAACCAATCAGATTCTAGCTGTCATTTTGTAGAAAGCACTAAATAAATGAAAGCTAGAATCTTATTGGTTGCTATAGGCAACATCCCCACTTTTTCAAACCCGCAGCTTAGTAAATCTAGCCCTTAGAGTTCATTGGTTTGTTAAACTGTACCTGCTATCCCTCCTGGTTCTGTGTGAGTTTGTTAAACTTTTTTAACATATTTCCCAAGGGCAATTCCATCTTGCACTGTTTGACATTTTGGCCTTGGTCTATCATCTTTTGTGTCAGTCGACAATTCAGGTTTCAACAGTATTATTAGGTCACCAATTCACATGGTGGAAAGTATGATTAGGTAGACTATTCAAATGTGGACAGTGTTATTATAGGGCTAGGGATATGGACAGGTCTAAGGATAGGTGTAGGGATAGGGATAGGGACAGGTCTAGGGATAGGGACAGGGTTAGAGTTAGGGATAATACTGTCTACATTTGAATTGTCAACCTAACAAATACTGTCTACATTGTAATTGATGTCCTAATACTACTGTCGATGTCATTATATTGTTGACTTTATAATCTCGTCTACTCTGCTGCCCATCAATCATATTATGTCAATCCAACATAAGGTTGTGTGGGAGTTCTGAAGGACAATTCCATCTGCACCACTGTTCTTTTCTGCCACTGCTTTGTGGCAATGTTTCCTAAATGTGCTATGAACTGACGTGTGTTTGTGCTGTTAGTAATCGGCAGAGCAACCAGTCAGCTCACTGCAGTCTTATAGTTAATTTATAGCAGTTTTAGCTTACCTGTATTAAGCCCATTATTATCTTGTGTTGTGGGGCCCAAATAAACCAAGCACATTAGCCACAAAAGTGGCATTCCTTGTCGCTGGAGTGCTTGGTTTGTAAACTGTACGTGTCCTTTTCAATATCTTACATAAGGTTGGTTTGGATGGCCCAAGGACAATTCCATCATTGCACCACTTTTCTTTTCTGCCACTGCTGTATGGCAATGTTTCCTAGATGTGCTAGGAACTGCCATATGTTTGTGTCATTGCTCTGTCGCTTAGCATCCAGCCAGCTCGCTGCAGTCTTTGTCCGAAAGTGTATTAAAATATATTGTGACCTGTGAGGTGGTCAAAATTGACTGGAAATGACTGGAAATTAGTGTTATTTAATTTATTTATTATTAGTGTTAATTTATTTATATTTAGTGTTATCAAAATTTTCTCTAAAAATATACAGATCCAAAAACAAAACACACGAGAGCGGTTTTGCCCAAACCAAAACACGAATTTAATACAGATCCAAAACCAAAACCAACACCAGAACACGGGGGTCAGTGAACATCTCTAATTGAGTCATACCACACCTGCGTGGCAAAGAAGGTTGGATTGAAAGGTTTGGTGCGAGATAACCTGACTAACAGACCAGTTTATGGATAATGGGACCAGTTTAATACATAATGAACATTATTTAGTGTGCCTTTTATGATATTGGGGATAGCGCCTATCAGTGAACTTTAAATAGGAACATAAAAACTTAAGAAACTATATCCTAGGGAGGACTGTAAGTGGTGCATTGAAGATTTTTAGCAAATGTGAAGAAAGTGTTTTTTTCTTTCTGTTTTTTTTTTTTTTTAAATAACCTGGCATCCAGCAGACAATGGTTACATGTGTCACTTACATTATAAACATGAGAGAATAGTCAGCCCATGTTATAAACAGATCACAAAGGGCTGAGGAAATAGGTTTTAATGAGCTCTATGACATTTCTAGATGCATTGCTGACTAGAGTTAGGTTTTGGTTTATTATGCAGGTGCAGCACATATTCATACCTGCATACTCTCCCACAATGTCTGGGAGACACCCTGGATTCCAGGTAGAGTAGGGTTCCCTGCTGGCTTCCCTACTAGACCCCTCTTCACTTCCTTCTGAAGTGGGCTGGGCCTTGATGACCCAATTTGTCATCATGACCCATGCCCTGCGGTGCGATGATGTGAATCATGTTGTTGGTTAGTATTAGAGATGGTCACTGACCCCGTGTTTTGGTTTTGGATCTGGATTACCTTTGTGTTTTGGTTTTGGCAAAACCGCCCTTGCGTGTTTTGGTTTTGTTTAGTTTTGTTTTGCCATTTGTTAAAGAATTACATTATCTTGGGCTAAAATAACATAATTTAGTGCTCCACCTATTTCTTGGATAAGTGAGGTAATTCTACAGCTAATAAATGTCAACGAGCGCTGACACACACCAATCCAGGGTGCCAGACAACGCACTAAAAAGAGCGATCGAAATTCATAGCAAGAAACGCAGTTTGGTGTCTATCTGTATATTACACCCTACAGTTATAGTTAAATAGAAAAAAATGCAGCCTGCAAACACTGTACGATCAATAGCAATGCCCAAAGCATCTTTTCAGTTTGGCTCTAGCGTACACCCAAACCTTATTAGTGCAAATTAGGAAAAATACAGGTTTAGTCCCTAGTAGACCGTCCTTAATTGTAGAGCTACATACACCAATCTAGGGTGGCAGCCAACAGTGTAAAAAGAGCTATAGAAATTCATATTTATTCAAAGTAATGTAACACTTGCTTGCAAATTCTACAGACAAGCCTGCTTGTCTTCCTCTCCATCTTTGCCTACTGGCAATGTAGCCATCGTCTTTGGGTGTATATTACACCCTCCCTACACTTATAGTTACATAGAAAAAGAAGCAGCCTGCAAAGACTATTTTATAAATAGAAATGCCCTTTGCAGATGTTCTGTTTGGGTCTAGATGATTCCCAGAGATTAAAATTGAAATAGAAGAAGCAGCCTGCATAGACTGTACAATAAAATAGAAATGCCCAAAGCAGATGTTCTGTTTAGGTCTAGATGATTCCCAGAGATTAAAATTGAAATAGAAGAAGCAGCCTGCATAGACTGTACAATAAAATAGAAATGCCCAAAGCAGATGTTCTGTTTAGGTCTAGATGATTCCCAGAGATTAAAATTGAAATAGAAGAAGAAGCAGCCTGCATAGACTGTACAATAAAATAGAAATGCCCAAAGCAGATGTTCTGTTTGGGTCTAGGTGATTCCCAGAGATTAAAATTGAAATAGAAGAAGCAGCCTGCATAGACTGTACAATAAAATAGAAATGCCCAAAGCAGATGTTCTGTTTAGGTCTAGATGATTCCCAGAGATTAAAATTGAAATAGAAGAAGAAGCAGCCTGCATAGACTGTACAATAAAATAGAAATGGCCAAAGGCGATGTTCTGTTTGGGTCTAGATTGGCGGTTCCCAGGGGTGCTGCGGCGCTGTCACTGGGGTGCCGCGGGCCAGCCATAAAAAAAAAAAGAACACAGAAACTTACCAATCCGTCGGGCGCCGGGACCCAGCAGCCTCCTCTCTCCCGCAGCTGTCACTGAATATCGACATCAGTAACAAGCTGCGGTAGAGAGGAGGCTGCTGGGTCCCGGCGCCCGACGGATTGGTGAGTTTCTGTGTTCTTTTTTTTTTTTAAGGCTGGCGCCTGGCGCGGGGCAGAGTATGGTGACAGCAGGACAGAGGATGGGGACAGAGGACAGAGGACAGAGGATGGGGACAGAGAGCAGAGGATGGGGACAGAGAGCAGAGGATGGGGACAGCTGGGTAGAGGAGGGGGACAGAGAGCAGAGGATGGGGACAGAGAGCAGAGGATGGGGACAGAGAGCAGAGGAGGGAGACAGCGGAGCAGAGGAGGGAGACAGCGGAGCAGAGGAGGGAGACAGCGGAGCAGAGGAGGGAGACAGCGGAGCAGAGGAGGGAGACAGCGGGGCAGAGGAGGGAGACAGCGGGGCAGAGGATGGTGACAGTGGGGCAGAGGATGGTGACAGTGGGGCAGAGGATGGTGACAGCGGGGCAGAGGATGGTGACAGCGGGGCAGAGGATGGGGACAGCGGGGCAGAGGATGGGGACAGAGCAGAGGAGGGTGACAGCGGGGCAGAGGAGGGGGACAGAGAGCAGAGGATGGGGACAGAGAGCAGAGGAGGGTGACTGCGGGGCAGAGGATGGAGACAGAGAGCAGAGGAGGGGCACAGCGGGGCAGTGGAGGGGGACACAGCGTGAGAGGGGCAGTGGAAGGGGACACAGTGTGAGAGGGGGCAGAGGAGGGGGACAGTGTGTGAGAGGGCAGAGGAGGGGGACAGTGTGTGAGAGGGCAGAGGAGGGGGACACAGCATGTGAGAGGGCAGAGGAGGGGGGACAGCGTGACAGAGGGCAGAGGGGGCAGTGTGAGAGAGGGCAGTGTGTCTGGATGCAGAGGGGACATTTTTGCATACAACTAAATAAGTATTTCTGTCCTGACCTAAATACTTATTACAATTTTTTGACCCAACTACATCTAAAACAGGACTGCTCAATAATTATTTTGGAGGGGTGCCTTGAAAAAATTTGGAGACTCTAAGGGTGCCGCGAACTGCAAAAGTTTGGGAACCACTGGTCTAGATGATTCCCGGAGATGGTGTCTGTCTGTGTATGACACCCTACACTTATAGTGAAATTGACAAAACAGCAGCCTTTAAAGACTGTACGTTAAATAGAAATGCCCCAAGTCCCTTTTCTGTTTGGGGGTAGATTACACCCTACACTTATAGTGAAAGTTTTAAAAATATGTTGTCGTCATCATCTTCAGCATCATCCTCACCCTCATCAGTGTGTACATCATCATTACAGACTATTAATTTATCTCCGCTGGAATCCGCCATTAGAGAACTGTCAGTACTTGGATGTCTTTGATGGTAAAGGCCTTCCTCGTGGAAGATGTAGTTAATTTTGATGAACATCATCTTTTCTACATTTTTTGGACATAACCTCCTACGTAGATCACTGACAAGGTTCCCGGCTGTGTTGAATACTCTTTCAGAGTACACACTGGAGGGTGGGCAGCTTAGGTATTGCAAAGCAAGTTTGTACATGGGTTTCCAAATGGCTTGTTTTTCTTCCCAGTATGGAAAGGGACTGTCTGACATTTCCATATCAATTACCTCTTGAAAATAATCCTCCACCATTCTTTGCATGTTAATAGTAGGATTGGATGGAGTTAAGAGCAAGGTCACACATTTTTTGGTAAAATCTTTCAAACCAGCCCAGATGTCAAAATGTTGTGGTCTGCACCCCTGCATCATCCCTGCTTCGCTTCGGAAAGTTCAATTTTTTTTCGAGTAGCAGGTGCTTGAGAAACTGAAGGAGACGTTGTCAAGCCAAGGCCCAGTTCAGTGGACAACTTGCTGACCAATAGCTCCTTGCAAAGGTTCACCTCTCTGTCATTTTGAAGTAAAGAATCAATGTAGGTCTTAAACCTAGGATCAAGCACAGTCGCCAAAACTTAGTGATCCAAGTTCAAGATTTTAATGACTCTTGGATTATTGTGAAGTGAATTAAGTACTTGATCTACAAGGCCAACATACTTTGCGGAATTGCTTTCTTTCATCTCCTCCTTCAGTTTGTCAAGCTGCTTTTCCAATAGTCGAATTAAGGGAATGACTTGGCTCAAGCTAGCAGAGTCTGTACTCACTTCACACGTCACAACTTCAAATGGTTTCAGCACCTTGCACAGCACAGAAAGGATTCCCCACTGTGCAAGAGTGAAATACATCCCCCTTCTTTCCCAATGTCATGGCTTGTGCAATACGCTTGGATGGCTTTGCGCTGTTCCCCCATCCTCTGAAGCATGTACAGGGTGGAATTCCACCTTGTTAACACCTCTTGTTTAAGTTGGTGGCAGGGCAAGTTAAATTGTTCTTGGAGCTGCTGCAATCTCCTACATGCTATGGCAGAATGCCGGAAATGTCCCGAAATTTTATGGGCCACCGAAAGCATCTCCTGCACCTCACGGTAATTTCTTAGGAAGCTCTGCACCACCAAATTTATTGTGTGAGCAAAACAGGGAATGTGATAGAATTCACCCAGCTGTAATGCTCGCACAATATTGTTGGCGTTATCAGAAATGACATATCCTGGGAAGAGTCCAATTGGTATAAGCCATGTATCAATGACATCCCTTAGTTTTCGTAACAAATTATCAGCTGTATGCCTGTTAGTGAAGCCGGTGATACAAAGAATAGCCTGCCTGTGACAAATGTTACATAGTGGTGTACATGCTGCTGCTGTTCCTGCTTGTGAAGGCGAATGACCAACCCAGTGGGCTGTCACAGTCATATAGTCTTTGGTTTGCCCACTTCCACTTGTCCGGGATGTAGGTGACAGAAGGGTCCTAGCTGATGATGGAGTGCTTGTTATTTTTTGCCATAACTTTCAGCTTTTCCCAAAACCTTGCCATGAACTCTCGTCAAATGCCATAACATGGATGAGATTCCAAGATGGTTAAGGTCCCTCCCTCGACTGACTGTAGCTTGACATACAATACAAATGGCTATACAACTATTGTCAGGATTTGGGTAGAAATAATTCAACACATAAGAAGTGGCTTTTTTGGTTTTATGCCCAGGCATGACAATGGCCTTTTTCTTGTCACGTGCCAGAACTGCTGCCACTGGTGCAGGACTTACACAAACAACCTCATCCTCATCAACATCCTCATTAGCACCCTCATCGCCTACAAAAATCTCCCCCTCATCCTCTTCTAATTAAAAAGTAGCATCCTCAATTGGTGTATCACCGGCTACACTCGGGCTGTTCAGGCCCACATCAGCAGAAATGCTGAAAGGGCCCTTCTTTATGGGTACACTATCAGAATGGTCACAATTACACATACCACTCGTGGATGGACTCTCCACAGGGATTGGTGTCATTTCTGATTCTGAGCACACATTATCCTCTAATGCCTTACTGTTTTCTTGCAGCTCGGCTTTCACACGTAACAGTAGTTGTGCACCACTTTTGGACTCCAATTTAATTGGTCTTGCTTGGTCACAAGTGACTTTACAAGAAGAAGGCTCAGTAACATTTTTAGATCTCGCACTAATAGAGAAAGGCGAAGGCCTCATTTTTTCTTTGCCACTGCATGTGTAAAATGGCATGTTGGCAAAAAAAAAATTCTCTGCGGTTAACTTTTCATCAGTTTCAGCTTTTTCTCCTCAACACGGTAAAAGCTTTTTTTTTTTTTTTTGTGTTTTTTTCCCTGACTTAAAAAGACTATGTACTTTTACATAGGCTTTACCAGCTGACAGACAGAGAAGACTAGAAAATAGATTTTTAAGAACAGGGGAATATCTGACACCCCAAGCACTTGTAGTGCAAATTCAGAAATATATAGTGCTGGTATATAATAGTTGCAGCACCAGAAAAATAGTTTTTTGCAAAGAGGGGAATATTTGACACCCCAAACACTTTCAGTGCAAATTCAAAAACATATAGTGCTGGTATATAGTAATTTCAACACCAGAAAATAGATTTTTTAGAACAGGGAAATATGTCACACACCAAACACTTGTAGTGCAAATTCAGAAAGATATAGTGCTAGTATATAATAATTTCAAGACCAGAAAATAGTTTTTTTAGAACAGGGGAATATGTCACACCCCAAGCACTTGTAGTGCAAATTCAGAAACATATAGTGCTGGTATATAATTATTTCAACACCAGAAAATAGATTTTTTAGAACAGTGGAATATTTGACACCCCAAACACTTGTAGTGCAAATTCAAAAGGATATAGTGCTGGTATATAATAATTTCAACACCAGAAAATAGCTTTTTTAGAACAGGGGAATATGTCACACCCCAAGCACTTGTAGTGCAAATTCAAAAAGATATAGTGCTGGTATATAATAATTTCAACACCATAAAATAGCTTTTTTTAGAACTGGGGAATATCTGACACCCCAAACACTTGTAGTGCAAATTGAGAAAAATATAGTGCTGGTATCTAATCATTTCAGCACCAGAAAATAGATTTTTTTGGAACAGGGCAATATGTCACACCTCAAGCACTTGTAGTGCAAATTCAGAAAGAAATTGTGCTGGTATATTACAATTTCTGCAGGTAGAAATAGTTTCTTTAGGAGGGAATATAACACCCCAAACAGTTTGTAATGTTTGCAAAAATGCCTCCTCTATTCCTGCTCTAATAACTGCTCTCTTCCTGCTGTAATAAGTGCTGTAATAACTGTTTTCTCCCTGCTCTAACCCTGCGACCTAACCCTTCTCTCTCCCTCTGTCAAATGGCAATTGATTGCTGTGGAGGCGGATATTTATGCATTTGAAACATCGCGAGAACCGAGCTCCGAGATCCGACAATGTCACAATAATATTTTGCCTCGTTTTGAATGCCGAATAGGCGGGAGAGTACCGAGCCTGCTGGCTCGGTACTCGGATACCTGAAGTTCGGGCGGGTTCGGTTCTCGGGGAACCGAGCCGCCCACCTCTAGTTAGTATGCACTTATTATGTATCATGTGCTACGTTAATACAATTATGCAGACATACTACCACATACCCCGTGCCAGAAAAATATGCAGAAACCAGCAAAAAAAATAAGTAAATAAAACTATGCACACCACACTTCTCAATGCATATAAAATATATTTGACATTGCACAAATGCACGTCTCTCTTTCTCAAGAGATGGCTTGAGAAATGGGTCTTGTACTTTCCCGAAATCTCATGCATATAAAATGTATTTGACAAGTCTGGTGTGCACAGGTTTATTTACTATTGCGTAACCTGGGAGTTGGGATCCGTTACCTGCTTGTATCTGGCCATTATTATTCAAAGGGTGTGCGGTTTTCACCCTGCTATTTCAGCATAAAAAACACGCATATGGCTGGTCTTGCTGCTCATTAGATTTAACAACTCATTTTTTATAATTTACACTCTCCTTTTATTCTGAACTCCCTTCCCCATCCACCCAATGTGTGCGTAACAAAGATCCAAGTATAAGTGATACATAGTATTTATTTTAAAAGCCAATATAGCAGATATCACTTTGGGGATCTTACTTTAATTGACTAGTTCTGGGTAAAGATGGAGAAAATGAACTATAGAGCTTTTCAAGACTATTATTGCTTGGGTTACTAATAAAACTATGTATTAAAACATGGAATTAGATAGCAAAAGAGGAGAACTTGTTGGACTACTTAATACTGAAGATTAGTAGATAGACCTTAAATATACTACCAAGTAAGTACCACCATAGCCCCAAAAACTGACCTGATCCAGGCAGCCTATTAAAACATGGAAGTCCTGCAAAGTCCATCGTACTGTATGACTCTACAGCAATACAAAGAACGGAACTCTATACTAGGACAACTATCCTATTAAAAAGGGTATTATGCATCCTCCAGTTGTCTTTTGCATGCAATACGCTATTTGGGAGTAACATCCATAGAAGAATTTATCATTTGTACATTCTTAAGGTGATTAAATATTAATCCATAATGTGAGTGTAATCACATAGGGGGCCCATTTTGAATACCTCCCAACCTTCCCGATATAGGTGGGACAATCCCGATTTGAGGGCTTTGTACCATCCCAGTTTTGTTTTATTTCAATGTGACACATGGTGTATCATGTAAATATTATACTACAATATATTATCATTTTTTGATATTTACTGTTTGTCATATATACTTGGAGAACAAAGATCCTCTGTATCAGACAGAGAGAAAGTGACACATAAAAAAAGATCTGGTTCTTTGTCTCACCAAAAGGACATGATGTTTGAATATTTGCAGAGATCTGGTTATATACTTATATATAATAGACATATAAGACTTAATATGAATATTGTTTGTGTGTGTGTGTGTTATGTAAGTGCCATGTACCCACATTCAGACATATTACCAATGTCCTCCACATATAACTGTGTTCCAAAAGTTAAAAGACTCTTCTTTCTACTCCTCTGTCCCTCCGTTAGCACCAACATGCAGAGAAATAGAGACAGAGGGAAAACCAAAAATAGTGTAATGCTGTCAAGATTACTTTATTAAACAATGCTAGAACTCAAAACACTCACATTTTGGTAAAACCGTCGTAAGTGTCCTTTGCACTCAAAGATTAATTGAATGTTGTTGCGCTCTGTGGTGTGTGATCTGGTTCTGGGACTGCACACATTAATCGTGTGGATTATATGCAAAAAAATCGCTATTTATGTAACTTAATGAATCGGGCTAAAATATACACACACACACCTGATCAGCCACAACCACCTGCCATATATTGTGCAGGTCCCCCCCTGTGCCGCGGAAACAGCTCTGCCCGTCGAGGCATGGGCTCCACAGGACCTCTGAAGGTGTCCTTTGGTTTCTAACACCAAAACACCCTTTGACATGTTTCTCAAACTATTCCTGAGCAATTTTTGCATTGTGGCAGGGCACATTATTCAGCTGAAAGAGGCCACTGCCATCAGGGACAATGCAACAATGTTTAGTTAGGTGGTTAGTATCAAAGTAACATCCATCTGAATGCCAGACCCAAGGTTTCCCAGCACAGAACATTGCCCAGAGCATCACACTGCTTCCGCTGGCTTGCCTTCTTCCCATAGTGTATCCTGGCTCCATCTCTTCCAGAGGTAAATGACCACACACACACGAGCACAAGACCACATGATGTAAAAGAAAACGTGATTTGTCAGACCAGGCCACCTTCTTCCATTGCTCCATGGTCCAGTTTTGAAGCTCATGTTCCCATTGTAGGCCCTATCGGCAGTGGCAAGAGTTGGCATGGGCAATCTGACAGCTTGCCCCATATGTAGCAAGCTGCGATGCACTATGTATTATGACACTTTTCTATTATAGCCAGCATTAACTTTTCCAGCAATATGTGCTACAGTAGCTTCTTCTGTGGGATTGGACCAGACGATCTAGCCTTGAGCCCATAACACTCTTGCCGTTTCACAGGTTGTCCTTCCTTGGACCACATTTGGTTGGTACTGACCACTGCATACCAGGAACACCCCCACAAGATGCTCTGCACTAGTCATCTATCTATCACAACTTGGTCCATATCAAAGTCGCTGAAATCCTTACGCTTGCCCATTTTTCCTGCTTCAAACACATCATCTTCAAGAACTGACTGTACACATGCTGCCTAATATATCGCACAGCTTGACAGGTGCAGTTGTAACTAGACTTCAATGTTATTTGCTTCACTTTTCAGTGATTGTGGCTGATCTGTGTATGTGTATGTATATATATATATATATATATATATATATGACATATATATATATATATATATATATAAAAATATATAAAATATATAATATATATATATATATATATATATATATATACTGCACACATAAAGTACTTTCAATACTTCTGTGCAGAGTGATAATGTTTCTAGCCACAAGATGGCAGAGTCACAACACAGATGTCCTCTAATGTCTGTGTTATTTGGGAGGTAATAATAAAGCTTTGCTGTAGAAAAAGAATGAAAGCACTACAGCTCTGCATAATTATATAGGGCCTTATTTAGAGTGTTAGCAGGCAAATCGTTTGGTGATGAATATCAGCAGCACTATCTAGCCGTTTCTGATTGACTAATTGCATATTGATCACTCCAGCTGACAGTACTTAAATCATTAGTGTTGTTACTATATAATATCAAGTTGCGTCCGACTACCACACGAAGGAAGTTTCTTATTTTGTTTTTAAATGGGAAAACGACAGATTGTATTTAATTTCTATTTTCTAATTGTGTTTGTATTTAATTACATTTTATATTGAAAATGTGACTTTGACATTTATTAATTACTGTCAAGAAATGCTACAGGCTGAAAAGAATTTGCTTGAGGAAGATGTAAGATGTACGAGGGCTCGAATACAGCAGCTCACTGAAGAGATTGACTTGTATTCTGGGCTTCAAGTTTCCAAAGTCAATGTCAGAGTGCAAAAGAAGAAGTAGCAAAACTGAACAATGAAAAGGAAAATCTTCAGAAAAGACTTGATGCCAAAGTCGAGGCATAAAAGAAAAAATTAAGACCATAACCCAGGTTAAAAATATTGGAAGGCGATACAAGACTAAGAGGTAGACTCAATTCCCCACGTTGTTCTCTAGACAGCTCACAGAGCTGCGAGCAAAAATCAACGTTGAAATTACCGTAGTAACTGTAATAATACACACTTATTATCATCGTTCGCGGCCTGTGTTATTTTAAAAGAACAACGTGGGGAAACTGAATCTGCCCCAATAGTTAAAGATTCAGCATGGAAAGTTGGGTGCTGAAACCTTCTCAGCCCAGACAGCACAGTCAGAAGAGTGAGCTTCTCAAAAAGAGGTACAAGAGTTAAGAGACTCTCGTGCCCAGGCTGAAACAAAGATATCAGCACTGGAAAGCCAACAAAAGTCTGTAGATAGAAAAGAAAATGAAGAAGAACAAGCTTGATCTCAACATGAACAAACCTTACAAATTCAGTCAGAGTTGTCTAAAGTTCAAAAACTATTCAAGACAATGTGAAGCAGGTTAAAGATGTCCTGTATGAAAATATCAGCAAAATACAAATTGCTAAGGGTAACTGGGAGAGGTTTGACCATGACTTTGAGGCATATTCCACTTGTATTTCATATAAAAAGAAATTAACTGGTTTAGAACTATACAATATTTTACTAGCAGTTCAAGTCACAGTAATCCAGGAAGTTAGTAATGTTCTCCAAAAGGTGGTATGACTTTGAATATTACCGACCTGCCTTTGCAGTAGTTGAAGAGGCCGAAAAGTCAACCGCATCAGGAAGCTGAGTTCCTGTCCTCGTCTATTGTTCCACTGAAAGTGGACCAAGTATGTGGCAGCAGAGGAACTGATGAGAACACCCCACCAGCCCCTAGTTACGCAACAACAATCTCCAGTGTTTTCTGGTAAGACCGTTCCAGAGGAAAAGGTTGCTGGGCGCTGGAATGAACTTAAACGTACAGAGAGGGTAGGCTCTAAGCCTAGTGACTGTCCAGTTATACCAAGAAGGTTTCTGTCTCGTGATAAATATTTGATCAGATGTTTTAGATGTGATGACTTAAGCCATATTGCTGCTAATTGTCCACTTACCTTTTAAACTATGCAATGTTAGAATGCTTAAATAAATCACAGAGTATCTTGATTTGTACCGTTAGCGTGCACTGCAGACTGCCAGACTGAGCCAGACAAACAGTCTGGCTCAAAGTGCAGCCGTCTACCCCAGAAGACGGTAAAACCAATACGATCTTATGACATATATATATATACTCTATATATTTATTTATTTGAAATTTACTTATTATATATTATGTTTTGCTCTTAAACATTGTCCCTGCTAGGAAATTTCAGAGAAAATTTACAAAAACAATACAACCAAGGAAAAACCTGGTAAAACCTACTATGTGATAGAGGAATTCGTGTCTGGTGATGTCTTGTGTTATCTGGGGAACTAACATTCAATAATTACTTCCATGTCTGCTGTTATTCCTTCTTTGTGTCAATATATCTTGATTATACAGCTGAACCTGAACACTAAACCTGGAGGCAACAAAGTACCAGTGAATAGATTAAGTCTCTGTATGAAAGTGGGCTGCTAAAGGTAAAGACCATGAATAGCCTGGCTATAGTGGCCGACCTACTGGTGTCACTGGTGACCATTACACCAAATTCGCTTTTGTCAGTTGCAGCATTTGCTACGGTCATATCAGACCACAATCTTCCCACCTCTTTGATAGGAGCTTGACATCACTACCACTTGCCTCAGTTCCCTTCCTTACACCATGGCACAGCTGCTCTGTCATTACTTCTGGAGCTGGTCTGCTTGAAACACCTCTACTATTTTGCTTACCAACACCTATTACATTTGCCAGTTGACTTCTGCTGTTCCATAAAATTACAGTGACTTTAAGACAACATTGGGGCTCATGCTGCACATTCTAGTGTAATGCTACTTAGTCTGAGCACTGTTTAAAGGGTTGCGCCAATAATTAAGGTGATTCAATGTACAGACCTGTGGGGGTCGGGGGGATTGTTAAGAGTAGTGACCCTTGCAGGTGCAGGTATACATGAAGTTACAGAGGTTCAAGTTTAAGTAGATTAACATCCTATATTAACCAAACAAGGAGTCTGTTTGAGCATTAGTATCCAGGCCAAGTTGAAGCCCATCAGGATCGCTTTGACCTTGTCTGATAGTTGATCAGTGCCCTGTGAGTCTAGAACTGGCAGCAGAGAAAAAGAAAAAGCAGTAGTTGGACATGTGAAGAGCAGAATTCAGAGTGGGGCATTAGAGAGAGCCATGCGGAGCAACTGAAATACTAAGTGCATTTGCAGGCACTCAAAGGGCATGATAGTGCATCAAGCCCAAAACTGTTGAGTTAACCTATCTTGTGAGTAGGACTGTAAAGCCTAAACCTAAGCCTAAGTATACTAACCAAGCCCTGGTACCTGTAGTCTGTGTAGCATTCTTGTCTTGAGAAGAAGGAACATTTAAGTGTTGTGTGAACTACCTGATGCTGGGAGATCAGGACATTTTCTATAAAGGACAGGAGCAAAGTGTAAAGGATAAATGGAAGAGCAATTATCTCCAAGGAGTGGAGTGTCAGCTCTTGTGCAATATGTAAGAGACACAATCTAGTTTGATTGTAACTACTAAATATGTGCTGGAAGTGTTTGATAAAAAAAATGGTCTTTGTTAAGAGATAGTCTGGCACCCATTTATTGCAACAATTGTGAACTGTATTGATGCAATGGCGATGTCTGACTGTCAACCTGCTTTTTACACTTGCATATGCCAGTGTCCTTTCCACGTTTTAACTCACAGATCTGGAGAATGTGAAGAGACATACTAGCCTGGTGCATCCCTGAGTGGGAGGTAGGTGCACTGACAGCAAACACCTACACATACACACGTCTATAGTGGTCTACATTAAAGCAGAGTTTCTCAACACTATTCACAAATTTGCCAAGCAGGCCATATTTTAAGGATTTTCTTAACTATATACAAGTGAATATGAGCCAATAATTAACCTCATATGAACTCACACAGAGAAATCTGTAACAAGGTTTCCTCTTCAAGATGACATTGAGGTATTGGCATGTCCTACAGCTTTTCCTTTCTACTCTCCACCTGCTATATTTCTATTATCGGACTGGGATATGACACAGCTCTGTTACATTGGATACACTCAGCCTAATTTGATGTGAAATTAGGACGTTTTTTTTTTTTTCAAAAGAAGGACAGCTTGCTAGCTTTGGTTTGATGAACACTTAACATCATACTTGCCAACTCTCCTGGAATGTCCTGGAGACTCCTGAAATCCGGGTCGGTCTCCCGGACTCCCGGGAGAGCAGGCAAGTCTCCCGCAACCGGCAAATACCTGGCCAATCTAATGCGATTCGCTGTGAATCGCCTCATTTTAGCCCTGCCCCCCGCATCAAAAAATCATTTTCGACGTAGGTAAGTATGCTTAATACAATTATTCATCAAACCAAAACATATGCAAGTGCTACGAATACTATGGTACATTATTAAAAAATTTATTTGGAAAAGGAAAACCTGCATTGCTTAGATCTGGCTAAGTTGTATTGGTGTAATACAGCTGAATGTATAGCTATATATATATATATATATATATATATATATATATATATGTATATAACGTATGTGGATATATATATATATATATATTGTAACAAAAGGAGGCATTAAGCTGGCAATATGCAGAGAAAGCAGGGAAGTAGAGTAAAACATTGGCACAGTTATGTACCTAGGTGGAGATTAAACCAGGTAAAAACATATGTGTAGTTTAAAATTGGTTTACTTACAGGATTTAAAAGCTGCTTCCTCTCAGCAAACAGACAGGGTGGGTCTGATAGTCTAAACAGAGGCAGTGATGGGCGTTTCCTTTTAAAGAGAAGGTGGGTGTGTCACCTGTCCATCAAGCTAGGCCTGTGGGAGGAGTGTCAGGTATAAAACCCTGCTTGTTTCATTGTTCAGGAAGATCAACGCTGGGCTAGCTGGCTGATCTGGATAGGGAGCTGGACTATGTATAGTAAGCGTTGAGGGTCTCCATAATTGCTGTGCAAGTATACGGTGTCAAAACATTATTACCATCCTGACAATAAAGAACCATAAAAAGGAAGAAGTTGTACGCGTGTGCTTCTGCATTAGCGGGCTCTTGCCACAATATATATATATATATATATATATATATATATATATATATACACGTTGTTTAAACTGATGAAAGACTATAGCTCCATAAAAAAATATGAGAGACTGCAGCAATGGTACCTCATCTGTTTTTAATTTTTTTGTTTAGTTTTTTTTGTTTCAGGAAAACCTCTGTGCCAAAATTTGTCATTTTCGTTAGAAATCTATTATCCCTCGGACATTTCCCATTTCAGCTGTGTTATCTGTGCAGTCACCTGAACTAATACATTGTGTTAATATGCAATGTAGGCATGAGGGGTCACATACTTTTTGATATGAACACACTAAAATACTCAACTACTATGTGTAGTCTCATGTGATCACTGAGATACAGTCAGAACCTAAGATTTTAGAATGTCAATTTACAAAGTAATTTATTCATTGTGTCTGAAGACATGAAAAAAAGAGGTTTAAAACTGTGTGATTTATAAAACAATGCTAAACTGTAATTATAGATAGAATATGTTACTGATACACTACCCATATGAAGCTGAAAATAGTGTGTGATGGTTGTAGTTGAATCCTGCATTGTTCAGGTATTTCAGGTGAATTATCATTGCACATTCACTAGCATTGCAGTAATAGGACACATGAGTAGGGAGTTAGCAGTAGTTGGGAGGAACAGTTGAGTCTTGATTCTATAGCTACATACTGTCATGTAATAAAAGCATACTTGCCAACTCTCCCGGATTGTCCGGGAGACTCCCGCATTTTGCGAGAGTCTCCCGGACGAGTGTGGCAATCTCCCTGATAGGAAGGGGGAAAAATTTAGTTTAAACGCCGCGATTCACCCGGAATCGCAGCGTTTAGCCCCGCCCCCACTGTAAAATGACGCGACTTGCGTCATTCCGTCACGGGGGCGGGGCCAAAATGACACGATTTTGCAGCCCCGCCCCCTGCACGCCCACGTCCCAGCCGGCATCTCCCGGAAAAAGAAAAAAAAATGTTGGCAAGTATGAATAAAAGGTGAATATAAATGCCTTGATCTCACACTAACACCTAATCACATTTTATTATAAGGAAATCCCTCAGATTTGTACTGCTTTAGTTTAAAGATCTGTGAAATATTAACTTCCATTAACGAGCATAAATGTTATAAACGTTTTTGAATGGAACAAACTTGTAAGGAAAATATATCGCTGATCAGAATCCTCTCCCCTTGTTCTTGTTCTCCCTCTCTCACCCTCCTTAACTTACATTGATATGGTTACTTTACATTTTTCTTTCTTGTGTTTTGTTATTTCAATAAACATAGATTACATGTATGACTGTCATCGGGAAAACAGTAAAACCCCCTAGACCTCCCCAATTTAAATGTGTGTTATGCATACTTGCCAACTCTCCCGGAATGTCCGGGAGACTCCGAAATTTGAAATATCGAAATATCCCGCATATGGCAACATGCTCCTCAAAATTACGCGAATCGCGGGGAACCGCGTAATTTTGGCCCCGCCCCCGCGACAAAAAACAATGTTTTGTCACGGGGGCAGGGCCAAAATGACGTGACATACTGCACCCCGCCCCTCCCGCTCTCCAACCACGCTCCCCTGCCTGGGATCTCCCGGAATTAGCTTGCCAAAGGTTGGCAAGTATGGAGTTATGGCTGAGTTCTTCTAATTGTGAGAGTACACTGGCCGTGACCCACAAACCAAAACAAACATATACACAGATTCAGTCTCACTGGCGCATAAGGTATAAAGATACAAAAGTATGTAAGCACAAGAATGATTCACCCTAAAATGGGTTGAGTACTTTTCTCTGAGTGAGATATTCCGACTATAGAGACATAAATAAAATTCCATATAGTTATCATTGAATCAAGCCTTTAAATCCTCCATTTAGAAACAAATTCCAAATTTATGAAAATTACAATTGTAATTTTTCCTATAATCTACTAAATGATACCCTTTATTTACACATTTCCTTTCCCTCAAAGTTTTTCCTTTTATCCTGTGATTTAAGCTGATGCTTGATTACCACATCATGACTTAACAGTTAGTAGTACTTTGTCATCATGTAATTATTATTCACATACTTGTAATGCTCCAAATATACAAACACATTCACAGAAATCTATGTTTAAACTTTGCACTTTTTGGAAAAGTCATTTTATGTTTTCAGTGAAAGGATTTGATCTTACCTGAATTCTGTCCCACACATGTCGGTCATTGTCCTGTCTCTGTATGTCCCACATTAGCCTCTGTATTAGTGCTGCTCTGTTTTGCCGCCCACTGTGTGCTGGACCACTGAGGTGTGGAGTTGACTGTCCACTGCCCTTCAAATACAGGGCCATGTCACTAGGAGTACTGGGAGAGAGACAACGAGGTGAGCTGGGCCCAATCTCTGAGCCTGAACTGACCTCCCAGTCCTCCACATCCCTAAGTGGTGGTTGTGGCTCTCCAGGAGTTGGAGATACCAGCTGTGAAAGGCTACCTAGGCGCAAGGCAAGAAGGTCGGCTTCATGCAAGTGTGAGGGTAAGGCCAGGAACTCATCTGAACCGTACCAATTGTCTGTCCCTAATTCTTGGGGTGGTGAAACCAGCTGTCTGTTATCTTGATTTTCATATGGTGTGCTGCAGTGGGAGTGACTAGAATTACCAGGGGACTGTCTACCATCAAGGGACTGGTGCTCTTGACTGTTGACCTCTCTCGTCCCCACATTCTGTTCTGTGCCATCCTCTTCAGGTATTTGGCAATTAAGAAATGATGGGACAGAGGAAGGGTATGTGGGTGTCAGACTAAGAGTGAACTGTTTTTGAGGCGAAGAAAGACATACGGGCAGGGGAGAGTTCATTTCAACAGTTAGATTGTCCATCTGCACCAAATTAATCACATCATTCAGAAACAGCCCCCTCTTTGGCAAGGAGGGTTGAGTGGGAGAATCTCCTCCATGGTCACTGCTCTCCTGTAGTGGTCTTTTTGGTGTGGTGCTTTCACTTTGAGAGAAAGTTTTGAGAAATTGTTGCCCTGGTTCATCCATCTGTTCAGACACAGACTCTTTTTCCATTTCAGCATCAAGAGAGGTGTCCTTGTCAGGAATCACACTTAGTAGACCAGGGCTCTTAAATAAATCTGGAAACTCTTGTTGCATAGCGTTGTATGTCCAGTCTTCTAGGGGCTTTGCAGGGGGAGGTGGTGTGTCCTCCTCCCTAGGACTGTAGTCTGATAATTCGAAGGCAGTGATCCCACAATCCAGTGACAGGTAATCTGGTGGGCATCGAATGGTCAATTGACCAGAGCCATCCACTTCAGTGAGGGCATCCAGCCTATCCTGAAAGAAGAAAATAGGTAATTAAGATCCTTGCATATATATCAGGTCTAAGAACCAATTGTACACAAAAACAGTCTTAAGTAACAAATGTTTTCAGTAACTTGTGCTGATTTCTATAACAAAGCAATTGAAGGGGATTCTCAAAGCCTATAGCATAGTGTACTAGTTACTCATTGAGAGTCCCCTAGAACTCCTTTGTATTTTAATGAGTGTTAGCACTTTAGTATACTGCAGATCATATTAAAATAAACACAAAAGAAAGCAAAAGCTTGTCAGAAAGTCTGTGCACATAACTGCTTACAGTATTTTCTAGGCTTTAAGAACATATTTTCAATGATGCTCTTTTGAGAGCTTGTCCTTCTCACACACTCCTAGACCTGGGGGCCAGCAAGGTGGCTGCTTTGGAATCCTCCTTTCCCCCAATGAACTTTCCAGGTTGTTCCTTCTGAACTTTCCCTCTTTTTCTCCTCCTTCAAGGTCCAATCCATCCTCCTTTTCCACCCGGCCCACCTTCATGTGGTTACTATCTACCATCGCCCTGGGTCCTATCTCACTTTCTGTATCACTTCCCTGCCTGACACCCTCTCATTCTCTTCTCTGACCTTCCCATCCTAATCTTGGAGGACTTTAATATCCCTATTAATGATCATTCTGCCCCCACTGCCTCCAAACTTCTCTCCCTCTCCTCTTCCCTCAGTTTCTCATAATGGACCTTCTCTCCCTCCCTCCACAGCAATAGTTACTCCCTTGATGTGTTCTTTTCCCACCTTTGTACTGGCTCAGACTTCATCAATTCACCTTTCCCTTTCTCTGACCATCCCCAATGTTTTAGCATCTCCGCATCCCCTCTCACATTATCCCTCCCATAAAACTACTTTCACAAGGCACAACAAGTGCCACTGATCCTACCACTTTCTCCTCGTCCCTTGTTATATTCCTCTCCCCCATCACCACCATTTATTGCACCGATCAGGCCGTCTCCTTCTACAATCACACCCTTATCACTGTAATTATCGCCCTGGCTGTCACTATCAATCTTTGTCGGCCCCCGCCTCAATCATGGCACTCCAAACTTACCTGCTTTCTTCAAAAATTCTCCCATAACGCGAAACGCTCTTGAGGAAGTGGCACTCTTATGCTGATTTCCTTCACCTTAAGTTCATTCTCTCCTCTTACAGTTCTGCACTATCACTCTCTAAACAGCCCTACTTCATTTCTTCCCTAACCTCCAACCCGCATCACCTCTTTGCCTCCTTCAACTTCCTCCTCTCCCCTCCTCACTCTCGTTCAAATTTGCTACCCACTTCACCCATGAGCATGGCCATTTTTCCTAATTTTCTTCTACGAATATTGCACCCCATCCCCCAAATACCTTGAGGCCTACTTCCTTATCCCTGTTTTCTTGAGCCCAAGTCTACTTCACATTGGGCAGGACCATTACTCTTACTCTCTGTCTCATAAGCAATTTTATCTGTATTACAAAGTTATATGTGTGTAATCTGTTAATTAGTATATACCTAATCTTTGTATAATTATATTTACTTTAAGAATGTTTTCTGCAACATATTATGGATCATTTTTGTCTGTGGCACCATATAAGTAAGAGACAATAATAATAAAAGATAGTAAGACACTGCATACTCAGTAAACCAACACCTCTCTTGTCTACAGTGATTCCACCTGTTGACGATTCTTGAATTATTTCTTTCTTTTAAGTTGTTTCCTCTCCATATCATACTTTTTATATTCATAAATGATGCATAAATATTAAAGGGTTTAACATTAATACAAGTGTTGTATATAAAATAAAGTGTTATATATAAAATAAAATGAAAAAACTATGATTTTCAACTTGATCACAAACATGGGTACTTATAGGTTGTAAATATTTAACCTTCCAGCATTAATCTATTGCCCAATACTTACCACTGTGACCCATTTTATTAGCTATACAATAGCTAATAGCTGCTTCCTATTTGCAGTTATCTGTGCTGAATAAATGAATTGATGTTTTAAAATGATTTGTCAATTAATTGATTTATTAGGGCAAATAATTTATTGCCATGAAAAAGTGAGAAGGGGCAGACGTTTGTGTACGGAATGAAATGAGCGATGATGGAAGGCAAGTTTGGAACTACCATAGTAGCTTTGGGTGCATCTACCGTGGGCCTGCAGCTCGGTAAGGCACTTCCTATGTCAATGCAGCAGTACAGAGGCTGCAGCCAATTTCTCACCTATAACAACTTACTTAAGTTCCCTCTAGTTTTATCTCTCCATTCCTCTGCTTCCCATGCACTGTGTTCACCTGTTCTGTCTCTATATCCCTTCCCTTTCTCTAACTCTACTTTGCTGCCTTTTCTCCAGCCCTGCCTCTGCTGTTTCTTGCCTCTTGGTCCACCTTGGTAAACGACTGTAGAATGTCCGTCTGCCGAGTATAGTTGCCGTTGCTGTCCTGCAGCCCTTGTAGGATCCTCTCCCTCAGGACCAACACAGACACCCGGAGCTGGTGCCACAAGAGCTGCACTGTATGTATATCCACAATTACATTGACAGAGTATGACAGGAGCTTCAAGGAGAATTCTGTGTCCAGCAGAGCATGGATTTGTTCCACGTGATCAGAGATATCTTCACAAATTTCCTGCAATAGGGAAAAGAAATTAATGTTATAGAGATAAATAGACCAGCAGGAGAAAAAGATGGAGACTGAGTATATGACATAACAATACATTTAAAAAGCGAAAAATACAGAAACAAAGCTAAAAAACATCTATTCTGTACAGAAACAAAAAAAAAACAGAATAAGAATGAAAATAATAAAAATAACGATAAAAACAGTTATAAATGAAAAAGATAAAAATATGAAATGGTAGCAATAAAAGTTGTAGTAAGTAAACAGGTTTGTCAGTTTAACTCTCAGATGATGTCAGTTCCTGTAACATAAAACAAATATAAGAAAAACTTCTAACTTACTGGCTCAAAAGGGGTTAATGAGAACAAAGGATTTGACACAGAAATGAACAGTCTCAAACAGATGCTTACACTTTATAGCTGCACAAAGCTATGATACAAAACACAGCTAACAAGCATGTGAACACTGGGTTTCTGACCCCAAAGAGCTTGCAATTTAGTGCGATGCTGCAGTCATTGCTGATGATCAGATGAGCTCTGTATAAACGAGTGTGGCATTGGGCAGCCCCCGGCTGTGCCTGTGCGTGTCCCCGAATCCATGACACAAGAGGACAGCTGCCATAACACTTTCAGCTGTCGGGCTGTTTTGCTGCTAAAGCCTAGAGAACTGTTTCAATCGATAGCACAGTCTGAGGCTTTGTAAACACTTTATATTTCCCTTTAAAATAGTGATGGCAAACCTATGAGATGTTATCTTTAATTACATTTAAATGCTATATTAGTGCACTATTTCAATACTAGGAAACTCTTGCTTCGAACACCTCAAGCATGAGCGGTTTAGTATAAAAAGTACGGATTTGTTACAAATATTTGAATAAACCCTCTGGGAACATTCAGTATAGCACAAACGTTTACAGTGACGCGCTGCACAGTGCAGACTGATATATGCCCCAGTCAATTTATAACTTAAACTTGTAATTAGTAAGATAGGACCTGATAATAAACCATGTGTACCCTACCTGCAGACGATTTATGTCTCCACACCTGGTCTGTCAGTCAAACCTAAGATTGAGGGCCTTTCCCAGCGTCTGAAAGGACCCTTACTCTGAGCCATGTCCTTCGAGACCAGTCACTCAATGCCCCTCCCAGAGGCTATTTTTAGGAGCTTATTTCTCACAAGGGGAATGTGACAGAAAATGGGAGAGACCCTTTAACCCCAAACAGTGCAGGAGACTGACACATCTCACTGTCACATTACAGGAAATATACATTAACCTGCATCTTGCTGGATGGTAAGACATTACCCAGAAATATGTAACACTCATGTAGACATGTAACATTGTACAGCTGAAGAGATCTGTCCAAGTATACTAATTGGTTTCCCAATTGAGTATACAGTGACAAGCAAGTATAGCACTTTTGACAGTAATTGCCATCCTATTTTAATACTTGATGTCATGGCTACAAATAAATCTATATAATGTTGACATTATTTATATAATGCAGATGTTACCCCGGCATCTTTGAATAATTAGTAATAGAAAATTAATATTTAGCACGAAATCCACGCAACTAAACTGAAGCAAATACTACTTCAGAAAGTACTATATTTCACATTGTCTGAGTATAGCAAGCTAATCTTTCTTTATCATGATAATGTCAGCATTGTCCATATTTCTGACATTATCCATAATATATAAAGTATAATTTTATCCATAGTATATATAGCATGTGTAATAACAATGCAGTAAAGTATTTTGGCCATTGAACAGACATGTCTGCAAAGAAGCAGCAATTCTGAAGATAACTTTAAAAAGACAGATGAATTTAACACAACATATACATTCTATCATTGTGCTCATATCCTAGTTTAGTAGCGGGTAAATATTTGGATGAAATAATTTATGAACACAGGTGATCAAAAAAGGTGATGTATACCATAGCAATAAATCAAACTATCATTATTCCTGAACATGAAATCAAATAGCTAACTTGCAATGGGTTACAGCACCTGTATTGCACATTTACCTGTGTACCAGCTTTCATCAATGTCTCCCAATGTCCATTTTATTTTTTTAAGTCTTATTTTATTCAAGGCCGAACAATCGAAAAAGCAATACAAAAAACAGAATCAATTAAACCCAATGTACCCAATGTGCTTTTTTCCAACCTGCCCATTTAAATCCAACCATATTTTCACACAGAAACATTACAACTTGTGATCAATTTTGTTGAAAAATTAAAAATTATTATTATTTGGCTGGCTGGTAAAATCCATGTGTGGGCAGCATCATTGTCAGCATAGATTCTAAAATTCAGCAGGAATAGTCAAAGTGTTCACAGCACTCAATTGTTTCTGTGGTGACAGTTTGAAGTGAAGTGGAAACGTTCCTCCCCTGTCACATGGGAGAATTTAAGTTCTGAAGATGCTACATGCAACATTTCTTTCACACTGGAACTATTCACACTTGATCAGCTTAACAAGCAGTTGCCTGCCTTCCTATTTATTTAGTAATACAATGGAGCAGATTCAATCCAGCCGCGACTAACCCAATGTTAAAGCTAATACCGTTAATAAGGTAATTTCAAGCCTGCAGTAAGCCAGCATGGAAATTACCGCATTACTTTTTACAGTAATGCAGCCAATTAAATACACCCCAATGTGTGTTGTTAAAGAGCAATATATGGACACACACACACACACTTTGAATAAAATCAGGGCCAGCGCTACCATTAGGTCAACTAAGGCAGTTGCCTAGAATGCCATTATTTCAGGAGGGGTCGGCTGAGCCGGACAGCAGGAGCATCTGACCACCGGGCCGGTCACATAATGGGCTACCTTGTGTCACTGGGCTTCCTGCATTTCTTTTCTCTTTAAAATGTTCCTATTAGGCTGCTGAGCCAAGTCACGCCCTCCGGGCGAAAATTTGACAGCCAGCCGCTGATTTCAGGGGCACCTACCACAATGAATGAGTGCATTAAGTTATTAATTTAATGTCTTTATATATCCAGGTGCCCCTGCTTTCTTCCTGGGGATTTAAATTGCACTCTCCCCCCTTACTTATTATCTGACAATGGGGAATAAAGGGTGTTTTTAATTCAGACTTGCCAAAATTCCCTCTGGGAGATCCTGGAGGGATGATCCTGGTGCAGACTGTGGGGGGCGTGGCTGCATGATTCGCTGTGAATCCGGTCATTAAGCCCCACCCACTTCACTAGGCAAGTGGGAGCATGCGGTAGGATGTACTGCACTATGGTTTTCATTTAAATTAACCATACCACACCCTGTGCGGTTCTTACCTTGTGTTATGATGCTGCTGGCTGCTGATCCTTCGTGTCAGGCTCCGTGTGGGCATGATGTCAGAGCACAGCACCACACTCCTAGCCTGTCACTGAGACTAAGGAGTAGTTGCTGATAGCATTACTGGCAACACTGAATCTGACATTCTTTCCCTCTGCCTGGATTGGGTGTAAGAAGATAAGAAATGGGGAGGGGAGGACTGGGCGCCTATGGAGGAAAGGGGCATCTAAGGTCTAGTTCTTATGAGCAGAGCCAGGCATGTTTATGCAATTGTAAACAGATGCATATACACCTGATAAAGTGTTATTTGCATGTGGTCATGGGCAAGTGAAAATAGTGGATGATGACAAACTGGTCATTATCACTAGGAAACTACTTGTGATTGGGAGTATGCGAATGCTCTGCTGATGCTGATTGGTGCTTTGTTCATTGCTCGTGCATATATTATACTTTTGTGCGCGTGTTTAAGCAATTACTATCCCTCCCAAGATCTCCCTCTTGGTTGACAACATCAATCTTTCTCCTGTCACCCAAGCCCGCTGCCTTGGAGTCACCCTTGACTCAGCCCTCAGCTTTACCCTTCATATCCAGTCTCTCACCAAATCCTGCCACTTCTGCCTCCGTAACATTATGAAAATCCGTCCCATCCTCTCTCAGGAAGCAACCAAAATCCTGGTCCATTCACTCATCATTTCTTGTCTCGACTATTTCAACCTCCTTCTTACTGGACTTCCTTGCTCTCACACTTCTGACCTTCAAACCATACAAAATGCTGTGGCTAGACTCATCTTCCTCTCCTACCGCACCTCTTCCGCTTCTCTTGGCTCTTCATTGGCTCTTACCCTCACTTACAATGCCCTAGCACTTCTCCCCCTTACATCTCTGACCTTGTCTCGAGGTACATACCTAACCGGCCACTCCGCTTCATCTCTGACCTCTGCCTCAATTCACCTCTCATTACCTTCTCCCATGCTCGCATCCAAGACTTCTGCCAGGCTGCCCTAATCTTTGGAACTCTATACCCCGTCTCACTTGACTCTCCCCCAACCTTCAGTCCTTCAAATGCTCACTCAAAACTCACCTTATCAAGCTCACCTATCCATCACCTCCTCCTTCTTTTCTGCCATCTAAATTTTCTCCCAGTTGGTCCTACTGTCTCTCCCCACCCCTCGCTTTAGAATGTAAGCTCTTGCGGACAGGGTCCTCTGTACCTATTGTCCCATGTCTGTCTACTGTCCCTCGTACATCCTGTCACAGCTTTTGCTGCACTCTGTGTGAGTCCCCATAGCATTACTCACACTCCTCTGTGCTACTGATATGTATTACCTCATCTATTTGTTACTTGCTTCTGTATCCGGTACTACAGAATCTGTGGCGCCTTATAAATAAATAATAATAATAAAAATAATATGATACTTCTGCCGGCCTGCACACATTTTGTAAAAATTGCATATGTCTGCAACTGTGGCTTTTTCAGTAAACACAATTAGTGACTACGATTTTGCAGCCAACTCTGCATCAGAACACTGGTCTGTATTTGCTTCTCTGTATTACCTTGCACTTTTAACTACATTCCTAATTCTGATGATGCACCCTCTTCAAGCTATGTGCTGACATCAACCTATTTTTAAATGACTTACGATAAAATGTGTGTCCTACAGGCTGGCTTAGGTTTGACTCAGCAATTGACAATTACGGTTAGCTTTGCCCGGGGTGCCCTTGATAGCCCAGTGCATCACTGCTTACAAATATATAAACATATTTCTCAGACAAATCACAGCTGATCAATGATCTTTCAGACTAAATCATCCTACCAGGAGAACTATCCACAGCAATGCTGCACTGGGAACACAAGTGATTGTTCCAATAACCAACACATTTCAGTATTCATATTTAGACTTTCATTCTTTCTCATTTATCCCAGTGGGGCAAGTAGGGGTGTATGGAGGAGGACATAGACCTTGCAAGAAATTATCTACAGGGACAGAGCTGTCTTTCATAACTACTTTGTAACTAGAGCAATTTCAGTGGTTTAGCTATAACTTTACAAGGTAGTGAATTTTATATAGTTTTTTTTGTGACTCATTAGTAATAAAAACATTACTAGTAGAAAGTCCAATGTATCAAAAAAAACTATATAAAATACATTTTGGATTATGAGGAAAATCAAATAAACCAAATAAAAAATACATATCTACCATGTCCATGATTATTTTTGCCCAAACAGCTACCAACATTTTAAAAGTACAAAGTGATCCCAACACAGTTTTATAATCCAACCATTTTTATCTTCTGCAAAATGGAACTTTCCTGTCAAATTACTCCCGTTTTGGTGGTTATAAAAATGTTATGAACTGCAGTTGTTAAGTAAGAAATCACAATAAATCCAGTTTAGATGCCATATCTGGTTGAAAATTATGAGGTGCACTACAAAATTCCTAAATCTACATGAGGGAGTTGTAAGAGAACAGATATAGTCTACAGACCACCCTGAAAGCATCTGCTACAATATCTGTTTCTGTGCAATAAGAGGATCCTCTACAAACAAGGCAACATTTAAAATTAGGCAGAATAGGCCTATGTGTAGCAGTGGCAGTAGCTTAGGTGGCTCAATACCTGCAGGTCGTGAATAATTTAATAGAATATTCACACTATACTCTATGACAAGATGTCAGAGCTACAGAATGTTGTACGTAAAAGCATACTTGCCCTACTGTGCCTAAATGTCTGGGAGGCTACCGAACCTTGGGGGGTCTTCCTGGACTCCAGTAGAGCAGTCTACTCTTGCTTCCTAGTGAAGTGGATGGGGTCTTGATGACTCACATTGTGCAGAGGGGTGGAGCTGTAACGATGCAAATTGCTTGACCACACCCACTGCACTTGTCACATGGATAACTCCTCCGCCATCTCCCAGAGGAGAGGGCCACAAAATAGACCAGTGTGAGAAAAAGTGAAGCAAAAAGTAAATCTAGTGGATGAGACAGAGCCTAAGCCACCACAGGTTCTGAGCCTACAGACTCTACTTTGATGTTTTGTACAGTAAAAGTCTATCATATGTTCCATTTATGTAACAAAAATAGTCTAGACAAAGGACCAAGCCTTATAAGACAATATAAAATAATCATTCCTTTAAGGAAAATAACTTTACATATCTGGCTAAGCCATATGACTTGCATACAAACATACAATCCTATAATTTTAGTCCTAGAGATGACTAAAAACCAAACCAAACCAAAATTTCATGCAAATAGAGATTTTGGTGTACTTGCAATCTGCTGTGTGTGTGGCCGGGGTAGAACTGGGAACATTTAAGGTCAAATTCTGCCAGTGAAACATGAATATTGTGAGATTTCCTGGACTCCCATATGCCAGCTGTGCATCCCGTACAACAAGAAAATGGCCGCTGCCATAAACGGGGACAGGTTGTGTTCATTTTTTATGCATATTATTTTTCCTTTACTATCAGTATTTAGCAGTATGAAGATCAGTACTACAAGAAAATGGCTGCCACTTCCTTGTCTCCCAATGTTTCCTCGGGATAACTAGCCAGTGAGATTGTCGTTCGTACACATAGGGGGCCTGAATCATTAAGGAACGTAAATCCCGTTATGTACTGTATTTTGTGTGAAATTGCTCTGTGCTTGCTCAGAAACGGACTATACGTCAGTAAATGCAAGTGCATGCAATTTATCTTCGAATGCAAAGGACTCTTGCAACTGTCTATGATTCAAGGGCGGAACAAGGGTGGGAAGGGGTACATGCATGTAGGCAATCTACAGTAAGGTGTGTCAAGGTGAAGCGCACACACATTTGTATGATTCAAGCTTTGGGCATCTCTCAGGGATCTGTTTTTAGTCATTTAACTTTCACCAGCTACAGGGCAGGTGTAAGTGTTGACTGATAGTGATGACAGACCCATATGCATGCCAGAACATGTGTTTGCATTTAAGAGAAACTGTAAAAATGCATTTTATGTACTATAGGCATTAAGAACATCCTGATAAATGTATTACATCTAAAGAAAAATACAATTTGTTTTTCAATGTATTTTTATCAATAATTATATTTATATATTTCTTTTCTGTGCATTCAGACTTTATATTGCACATATCCTGTATTGTGTTATGTCTGTCAGCATACAACAAGTGCCATATAGGCAGAGTGTACTGGTCCATATTCAACTAGAACTGTTTCTTCAGATCCCCTTATAGTTGAATACGGACGGGCTTGCGTCCAATTTCTGTCCAATTTCAAAAACGCAGATTCCTTTCACATTGCACCTCTTGATGAATCAGGCACAGAATGTAAGTCTGTGTGTGTCATACTTGTCTGTTCTCACAGAATATTGGCAGATCTGCCGTGAAGGTAGACTAATCTCCCAGATCATGTGCCTCCTAAAACCACCGGCTTGCGCATGCATGCACTAGCTGATATGGCATAACGAGCTTGAGTCTGGGATAGCATTGGCACACTATTCAGTATGTGCATATATCAGGAAACAGCAAGAAGACTGATGGTCTTTGTGATTGAAGCAAGTCATTACCAGGCTCACATTCCAAGTAAGCAGTGCTGCAGTCATTTCACTTCTTTATAAAAATTTTATAGCAAAATATAAACTTCCCTTCAGCACTGCTACACATACAGCCTCTGGCGACCTGCCACCCACACACAAACCCCCTCTGGTGGCATGCTGCACACAGTACTATAAGGTGGCACTAGATGCGCCCAAGGCATGCCCCTTGGTCAGAGCAGGGTATACTATGCGTGGTGCCTAGGTGCTACTTGCACAATCTCCCTGAAATTATTTTTTAAAGGTAAGCAAGTATTATTTTATTCATTTCTGTTCAGGACCAATCACCAGTAATTATGTTTTCCTTACTGTAGTTGGACCCAAAACAGTCTGCTGCCCTGCAACCTTCTTGCAGTTTGTTAATTTGCTGGAAATATGTAATGAAAACTTAGATTTTGGTAGAATTCAGACACCTGATGCACCCAAATAAATAGAATTAGTGAGAATAACGGCCTATAATTCTTTACAGTATCATGTACCCCAGAGTAAGATTAAGGAGGTGGGGTCCCAGGGAGCACTTCTTTTCCCAGGCCCCCCTTTCTTATGGGGCCCCCCAGATCAGTGGTGGGCCGCACAGCAGCATTTGTCTGGGGAGAAACGACGCAGGAGCTATTAAGGCATTGGCTACTGTACACGGATACGAATATATACAGGGGCTCCTGACTCCCTTGGCAAAGCAGTGTCATTATTTCATGTCTGCCGCATTTAAGGAAGCCGGGAGCCTCTTTATACAGCATGGGGAATGGAGAGAGTAGTAAGAAAAAGAAGCTCTAAGGTAAGTCATCAAAGGGGCACTATTATTACAATCATCAAAGGAGTAATTTTATTAACATAGATCATCAAGGGGGCACCATTAGTAATTTAAATCATAGTTGCCTACTCTCCCACACATTCCGGGAGACTGGGAGTACTCCCGGGCAGAGCAGGGCAACCTCCTGGTTCCACTAGTTAAGTGGC